>NW_015174852.1:1020546-1025031 GCF_001447785.1 Gekko japonicus
TGAGCAGCGTTTAAGTGGGGGAGACAAAAACCCAAGTCTTCTGAGGACTCAGCTCTCGGCTCCCCTTTTTAAGTGAGCTTGCTCACAGCCAGTTGATTTTTTACTTTTATATATTTTTTTATTTGTGTGACTTCATAAGTGACATCACGTCCCCTCGGTGCACTCGGTGACCCCCAACAAAAAAACTCGCTATGCCCCTGACAGGAAGCTTTTGTGTCTTCAGAAAGCCCTCAGTGGGAATCGGCTGCCTCCCTATTACATGCTTAATTCCCGCCATTTTGTGGTTGCCTGCTTTTCCCCATGGCAACTGTTTGGATACAGTGCCTATGCCACTTTCTCAAAACTCTGGGATGAACAAGATCGGGGTGGTGGTGGTCCTGTGTCAGTGTAGGAAAGTGCACTTCTCACACTCTTTTAAAGCCCATCCATGACCATGCATCTAAAAGGAGTGCATGAGTCATGAAACAATTCTGCTGAGGAATTTCAGACAGATGATATAATCCAGAAGAGAAACGGTTCCCAAATGGTTTCTGGTCATTTCAGACAGAACTGTTTTAGAACCAGTTCCCTACTGGAATAATATTGTAATTTCACACACAAACGCTTCTGTCCCACTTAGGAAACGGGGCTGAAGTGTTTTACCTGTCAACTGCTTCCAAGTAGTCTTCAGTTTCCTCTCCTGGTTCAGATGCACTTTTCCCCACCATTTTTCGCCTGTGTGGGCAATCTCTGCCTTTTAAAAAAAACGTTCACTTTATAGTGTTATAGCGCTATAACACAACAGCACTATACCAACCCCATTGGAATGCCTGGAGTGTTGTGTTATAGCGCTATAACGTTAAAAAACCACTATAACGCTATAACGTTTTTAAAAAGCCGGAGATCGCCTGCGCGGGCAAAAAATGGCGGGAAAAAGCAGTGCAGTCTGAAATGGCAAACCGCTTCAGATCCAGCTGTTTACCAGAAGGGGAAAGCCATGTGTGAAATGGCAGCCCTATACCGGTTTACTCCACGACGGGTCAAAACCAGCTTCAAACCGGCTTTAAAAGGGTAATGTGAAATTCCTCTCCGTCTCCACAATCCGATCCTAGCAGGGAAACCCCCCCCCCAACGTTACAGAGACTTCTGGGGTGCTCCCATTCCCACAATAGTGGAGGGGAGTCTATAGGAGGCAGTACGTCACACCTTTCTCTAACACTCTACTGCCCCCACACACAAATAAGAGATCCAGCTGGGTGTCTCCAGCAGTACAAGGCCTAAAACCTCCTGCCCCATCACTGAGGATTTTGGGGGAAGCACCCATTTGTGGGAATCCTGCCAGGTCCAGAGAAGTATCGGAGCCCTGAGAGACACCTTGCAGGCACGATATCATGGGCCGGACCATCCCAGGCAGTTGTCTCTCCAGTCCGCATAGGAGGGGTGACCCTGCACTGCTGTAGCCATCAGTTTTGCTCCTCAGATGGGTAGATGGCTGTAGAAGCAGGGGTGATGGCATCTGTAAAGCAACTTTATGGCTGAGACTGCAGCAGCCCCACCCGAACCTTGAAGGAAAAATCCCTTGGAAGAAGATGGCAACTCCTAAGGATCCCCCTGTGGTCCCCACGCTACCCCACGTGGTATATTTGTGGCATACAATACAATGGAACAGTTTGCTTCACCTCCGATATTTGTGCGAGTTGGTTTGGTCTCATGGGGTGAAGTCACTGCTTACTTAGGCCCTGGTCACACGGGCCGGATATTGCGGGGGGGGAGGCGTGGCTAATTGCCCTGGCGCAGTTTAATTCGCGATTACGCAATCAGACGCGCTGGCGGCACACCACCGGTCCTTCCCTTGGCGCTGGCGGGTAAATGAGGGACCGGAGGGGAATGCCACGCACCAGCGCAATCACACCATGGGCGTCTGGAGGCAGCCCATGGCAAACGTTTACTAGTACCTTGGAGGTACCAGTTTTTTAATGCGCAGTCAGTGGTAAGCCACGGGTGCGCTCCACTTCCCAGATGTTGGGGTGTGATTGCGCCCGGATAATCCACCCACCTTCCGTGCCTCTCCCGCGGCAACTTTGCCATGTGACCGGGGCCATTGTCTTGCTTGTTAACTAGAAATGTGGACTGTAGGAGATCCCTCCTTCAGAAACCAGTTGCTCCCATCCCTGCATCTCCTTGACCGATTTTACACAAGCGCTGCGCTGCGGTCGGGCCTCCCTTTGCCCCGCTTCTATTGGTCAATTTCCCACTCGAAGCCGTGTGGCTGCATTTTGACACGCGACTTCGCCCAATTTTCCCCACAGTTTCGTGATCCTCAAAAAACAGGATCACGAAACCGCGGGGAAAATCGGGCGAAGCCGTGGGTCAAAATGCAGCAGTGCGGCTTTGAGTGGGAAATTGACCAATAGAAGCGGGGCAAAGGGAGGCGCGACCACGGCGCAGCTCTTGTGTGAAATCGGTCCTTGTTAATTAATGCAAAAGTTTTTTTGAGCACACCTCCGTCTCTGCTGTATGAACCTGGGTAGCAGAAACCCGAGACAGTACCTTAATCCTCATCTACACAGCTTTAATTACCCTACCACAATTTTTGTTAGTCTTTAAGGTGCTACTGGACTCATTGGGTGATTTCCCACAAGCGCTGCTCCGCGCTCACTCTTCTTTTTGGCCCGATGGTACGTGTCAAGTTCACACAAGCTGTTGCGCGACCGCATTTTGCCCCGCAGCTTCATGCGATTTCCCCCACATCTACTCAATCCTGTGTTTTGAGGATTGAGTAGACGTGAGGAAAATCGCAAGAAGCTGCGGGGCAAAATGCGCCTGTGCAGCAGCTTGTGTGAAATTGAGACGTACCATCGGGGCAAAAGGGAGGAGTGAGCGCGGAGCAGCGCTAGTGGGAAATCACCCTTACTCTTTTCTACTGCTACAGACAGACTAAGAGGGCTACCCATCTTGAGCTTTAAAAGGGGATTAGACAGATTCACATTGGATAGGTCTATCACTGGCTACTAGCCACCATGGCTAAAGGGAACATCCCCATTCACAGGCATTAAACCTCTGAATAGCTGTGCCAGGAGGCAACATCGGAGGGGAGGCCTCTGTGTTCTGATGTTGGACCTCCAGAGGAACTGGCTGGTCACTGTGGGAGACGGGATGCTGGACTAGATGGCCCGCTGGTCTGATCCAGCAGGGCTCTTTTCAGGTTCCTATCAGGGGAAGGCCTCGGCCTCTGTGCCCTGTTGTTGGCCCTCCAGAGGAACTGGTTGGCCACTGTGTGAGACTGTGTGAGACAGGATGCTGGACTAGATGGCCCGCTGGTCTGATCCAGCAGGGCTCTTTTCAGGTTCCTATCAGGGGAAGGCCTCGGCCTCTGTGCCCTGTTGTTGGCCCTCCAGAGGAACTGGTTGGCCACTGTGTGAGACTGTGTGAGACAGGATGCTGGACTAGATGGCCCGCTGGTCTGATCCAGCAGGGCTCTTTTCAGGTTCCTATCAGGGGAAGGCCTCGGCCTCTGTGCCCTGTTGTTGGCCCTCCAGAGGAACTGGTTGGCCACTGTGTGAGACTGTGTGAGACAGGATGCTGGACTAGATGGACCACTGGTCTGATCTGGCAGGGCTTTTCTTATGTTCTTAAATGGTGTCAAAAGTGGTCCTATTTCTCCTTTGGGTCTCTAGTGCCGTCCAGATAACACTCTTTGGCCAATAATGCAACATTTCAAGTCTCCATCAGATCTATACTTTATTATTGGTTTAATTGTTTGATTTATACACTGTCCTCCTTCCAATTGGGGCTCAGGGTGGTTGACAACAAATCATAACTAAGTTCTCATAAATACTATAATAGCAAAGGTAAAGGTGTCCCTTGCTCGAAAGCCAGTCAAATCCGACTCTAGGAGGCGGTGCTCATCTCTGTTTCCAAGCCGAAGAGCCAGCACTGTCCAAAGACTTTTTCCGTGGTCATGTGGCCGGCATGACTAAACACCAAGGCGCACGGAACACTGTTACCTTCCCACCGAAGTGGTACCTATTTATCTACTTGCAATTTCTTGCTTCCGAACCGCTAGGTTGGCAGGAGCTGGGGCCAGAGATGGGAGCTCACTCCGTCACGCGGCACACTCGGGTCTCAAACTGCTGAACTACCGACCTTCCACAGCCTGCAGTTCAGTGTCTTAACCTCTAAGCCACCATGGCCCCATAGATACTATAATACGTATCTACAAATAAAATTTAAAACAATAAAAACAGCAATCATCGTGGGCACTCCATGAAACTGCAGAGCGGTCGGGTTAGAACGGATAAAAGGAAGTACTTCTTCACTCAAAGAGTGATTAACACATGGAATTCACTGCCACAGGAAGTGGTGGGTGCTACAAGCATGGACGGCTTCAAAAGGGAATTAGATAAGCATATGGAGCAGAGGTCCATCAGTGGCTATTAGCCACAAGGTATAGCTAGGGGCTCTGGGGCAAGTGATGCTCTGTCTTCTTGGTGCTTGGGGGGGGGG
>NW_015174852.1:1025228-1026211 GCF_001447785.1 Gekko japonicus
GGGGGGTGTCAACAGTGGGAGGGCTTCTAATGTCCTGACCCCACTGGTGGACCTCCTGATGGCACTGGTATTTCTGGCCACTGTGGGACACAGAGTGTTGGACTGGATGGGCCTTTGGCCTGATCCAACATTGGCGTCTCTTATGTTCTTATGTTCTTATGTAATCAGATGGCCTTGCATATTCCGTTGGATATTCCATATTTTACTCTAGGGGGGAGGGGAGGCCAGGCTGGATCTTGATGGCAAACCATTTCTGTCCTCAGTCATAGGCCTGGCGGAACATCTCTGTCTTACAATTAGATCCTGCAGGGCCTGGATGTCATTAGGTAGAGAGTCAGCATCAAAACCTTGAACCTGATTTGGTACTCAACTTGGAGCCAGTGCAGCTGGGAAAGCACTGGTTCGGTATGTGCTGTTGATGGGGTCCCAGTAAGGACCCATGCCGCTGCATTCTGGACAAGCTGTGATTTCTGGGTCAGTCTCAAGGGCAGCCCTGCATAGAGTGTATTACAGTAGCCTAGCCTGAAGGTGACCATTGTGTGAATTACTGTGGCTAAGTCGGGGTGGGGCGGGAAAGGGGCCAGTTGCCTGATCTGGTACAGCTGGAGAAATTACAATATATGAATCATGCAACTGTGATAAAGAAGCATTCACAATTTTTTATCTAAAGATGTTATACAAAACATTAATTTCTGAAGAGGTTGAGGACAGCTGGGTATCCTTTGGACTACTCTGAGAGTCTGAGTGAAAGGGGTATAAATCCAACTCCTCCTTCGTCTTTGGAAATAGCACATTGAGCATTCTTCCAGGTACAACGCTTGGCAGAAATGCTAAGTCCACGTGAGACTAAAAAGTGTTGAGAAGAAGTTAAATGGATGGAGTGGTGTTCTTTGTAAGTGTGTGTGATTTGTGTCTTTTTTTTTAATCACCAGAGTTCCTTAACGCTCAGGAAAGATTACGCCGGCTTACTTATCAGGTTCCTG
>NW_015174852.1:1026221-1029171 GCF_001447785.1 Gekko japonicus
GCTGAGATGAGTTGTAATTGGAATGCACCCTTTGTAAAGTTTATTAGGTCCTAGGGCACCTTGTTACCGAACCGGTCAATTAATCTATTTTTTTTAATGAGTTGAGGGATTTCCTTTTGCAGAAAACCACCAGGAACCCTGACCAAATGCCCAGAGCTTGGAAAAGAATAAACAGCCTTGAAAGTATGGAGAACCCTGCCTTGGCAATTAAGGGAAGGAAAAGCCGACGCCTGCCACAGGTGGTGGGAAGAAGCGGTTAAGAGTTGGCCAACAACGATAAAATGTCTCCATTGGCTCTCTGGGTCATGGGGGGGGGGATCACCATGAAAACAGATTACACAGCGACATCTTTTTCTTGGGGGCGGGGAGTTGAAGGGAAGAAAACCGTGGCGTGCCCCCCGCCGAGAGACAAATGATTGCTATTTAAAAACCTGTTTGTTCCATGCTGAAAGTCCCAACGTGAGGCAATAATTAATGATATTGCAAGGTTAAGAAAGATGCTTTGGGTCTGCTTCTGGGTCTGAAATCGGATTAACATGAAGGCAGTCTGTAGAGTTGAGATCTGGGGAGGAACTATGCAGTTTTGCCCAAATTCACCAGCGTTGTAAGCTGTTTATGAAGTGAGCTTGGTTCACACTCAGGGGTCATTTCCTGCAGGAGCGCACGGGAGCGGAGCTCCGGCAGTAAAGAGCCCAGGGGGCGGGCACATGCAACAAGCCCCGCCCCCTGCTCCCAGCAGCCCTCAGGCAGAGCAAGAAGCAGCCAGGTAAGTTGCAGAGCCCCCCCGGCCCCCGGTCCAAAACAGTCCAGTGGCACCTTTAAGACCAAGTTTTATTCAGGTACAAGCTCTCCCTCCTCTGCGAGGACAGATCTGCATGTTCCCCCCCCCCCAATAGCTAGCAATCCAAAACAGTCCAGTGGAGCCTGAGCGGTGGGTGTTGCCTTCTGACACACTTCCGGTGATGTCAGGGGGTGTGGCATATGCAAATAAGTTACGCTAATAGGTTATGCTAATGAGCTCCTGCACCTCTTTTTCTACGAAATGATCCCTGTTCACACTTATTTGTCAGCGTTGACCCCTTTGCTTTTAACACTGGTCCATTAATTTACTGAAATGCTTTTCCTGCTTTTTTTTTTTTTAAAAAGTAAAGGAATTTGTATGGATTGTCCAGAGTTAGCATTTTAGGCCTGACAAGCATTGAAGAACTGTAAGAATTAAAGTTGCCAACCACCAAGGAGGGCCTGAAGATATCCTGGAATATACCTGATCTCCAGTCTACAGAGCTTGGTTCCCTGGAGGAAATGGCAGCTCACGGGAGGGGTGGGGGAGTCTCTATGGTATACCACAGAGTCTAGGAAATACTGGAGTCCTAGAGTGACATTACATACTTGCTGATCACCCTTCCCTCCCCAAGTTCCACCCTTCCCTGGCTCCACCCCAAAATTTCCCTAGCAAGGATCAGCCACTGGAGACAGTGCCCCCAAGGGCATGCCGTCAGGTCTACCCCAGTGCTGAGGGAGTGGCAATTATATCAGTAGGACCTGCTGGCAGCCATCTTGGGGTCAGTGGGTGGGGTTGTGTCCCACCAATTTCCCACCCCCGCCTTATTAAATTAGCTTTTCCATTTAATTCATTGCTGTCGAGAGTAGGACTACCCCCTGTATCTCAAGAGCAAGGAGACATCTAAAACAGACAATTAAAACACCAGACCAACGAACCTAAATTATCACAGGTGGTTGTTCCTGTGATGAATTCTCCGACCGAGTTAACCATGTAGGTTTCAGTGCCTTTCTGGTGTTGGGTGTCTGGGGTTAGAGCGGCTGAGGGACATGGAGGAAGTCTCCCCACTATTTTTATTCGACTTGGGCGGTCTTTCCATTAACACAGCTTTGTCGCCCCTAAGCCCGGTCACCGGTGGACAGGTTCACGTGACGAAACAGAAGCCCAGTGTAGAAACTTAAGTCCCCAGGTTCCCTAACAAGACCTAGCTTGGTCCAATCGGCCGTCTGACTTTTGTTGTGTTTCCAACCCCTACGACCCGTTTATGTACACTCTCCTACAGTTATTAGTGCATGTGTTATTTGCTTATGTGCTTTATGTTGTAATAATTTGTAAAAGAATAAAAAACTTCAAAAAAACAACAACAAAACACCAGACCAACATATGTTTATGACAGACACTGGCCTACCTGGGCAATGTGTGGGACATTTGCAGCACAGGCCTAGAGAACGCTTTCCGATGAGTAAACCCCATTGAGGGAGGTGCCATGGCTCAGTGGTGGGACATCTACTTGGCATGCAGAAGGTCATGGGTTCATCCCCTGGCATCTCCAGTTTTAAGAGTAGCAAATAGTATTTGACGTGAAAAATCTCTGCTGAGGTTCCGGAGAGCTGCGATGAGTCGCAGTAGACAATACTGACTTTGATAGACCAATGATCTGATTCAGTATATGCAGGACTCTTTTTGTAGCAGGTACTCATTTGCATATTAAGCGACACACCCCTAATGTAGCCAATCCTCCAAGAGCTTACAGTAGCCCCTGTAAGAAGAGCTCTGTAAGCTCTCAGAGGATTGGCTACATTAGGGGGTGTGGCCTAATATGCAAAGGAGTTCCTGCTACAAAAAGGCATATTATAAGGCATGCTCATGTTAGATATGCAATTTGTTCTTACCAAATAAAGAACTTCTGGAGACAGACCTTTTCAATGAAGCAGAATAATCTTTTATTGGATACACGTCTTGCAAGAGTGGGTGCTAGGGCTGCCAAATCCCCCCGGGGCGCGGATTTCCCCCCGCTTTGGACGCCCGATTTCCACTGCCGCGGAATCGGGCCCCGGGGGAAACCCTACCCCGGCGTGCACGTCAGCCGGATGTGACGTGATGATGCCGGGCACGCTGGGGGTGGGGCCACAGCCGTGGCCCTGCCCCCAGCGTGCCCGGTGTCATCAC
>NW_015174852.1:1029550-1031068 GCF_001447785.1 Gekko japonicus
TCTTTCCTATAGCTTAGTCTTATAATAAGCATGCTTAATAATTCACCTTCAAGTAATATATTTCTAATTTAATATAAGCAAAGTGTTTCTGGATGCCTTTTAAGATTTTCTGCCAGAAGTCCTTATTGAGAGCCAGTTTGGTGTAGTGGTTAAGTGTGCGGACTCTAATCTGGGAGAACCGGGTTTGATTCCCCAGTCCTCCACTTGCACCTGCTGATGTGACCTTGGGTCAGTCACAAGCTCTGGCACAGCTGTCCTTGAAAAAGAGCAGTTTGTGTCAGAGCTCTCTCAGCCCCGCCTACCTCACAGGGTGTCTGTTGTGGGGAGGGGAAGGGACAGGAGTTTGTAAGCCGCTCTGAGACTCCAAGTGAAGGGCGGGGTATAAATCCAATCTTTTCTGCCAGAAGTCCTTATTTGTTTCATTTCTTACACTCATGTGAATAATCATGAACAGAATTCTGAACAGTATACCTTAGGATAGCTCTCTGTCAGATAACCAAGGGATACACCCTGTTCAAAGGCAGAAAAACATATTGAACTCTATTTTACTATCTGTGGCAAGGATACACTGATAACTTACAGACGGAAGGACAAAAAGGTATCTACCTTGCAAACGTGGCACGCTAAAGTGTGGGATCATTTTGTGTTAGGTAAGCTCTCGAATGGCATCTTTATGTTGCAGTCAGAAAAGCATTCGGAAGAATTTATAGCTGTGTGGTTTCCTGTGACGAATATTTGAAGAAACACGAGGGTATTCCTAGGGATAAGTATTATAAGGACTTGGGTAGCGTTGAAATACCCATATAATATTAATTCATTTGGCAAGCACACTAGTCATATCTAGAGATGTAAAATTTCCGGAAATTTTGAAGCTCGGAAAAAACCCCGTTTTTCCCCCCGTTTTTTTCCGGAAAAAAAACGGAAATTTTCGGAAAAATTGAAAAAAATGCTACATTAGCATTTCTTTTGTCTTTTCTAGATTGAAAGTCATTCTGTTACTTTAGGAACATAAAAAATGACTATGGACATTTTTACTTGGCATGAAATTATCACAACTAGCATATTAAAAATATAGTGTACCCAAACAATTATTACAAACAGAATACCCACCCACATGCAAAAACAAAACTGAAACCTTTTAATTTTCTTCTGACAATCGCACCTCCTAAAGGAAGAAATGCATCTTGTTCTTGCATTGGAGAGTTCAGTTTGTAACCTAGGACTTGCTTGTCCTCAGTGCACAGAAATTAGATCAATCTGATACCATTATATATTTTAGAAATGATTTGGAAAATATTTGAACACGTTGTCTTAAAATATTTTATTTATCATGTTAAAATAAAACATTCCACAATCAATTTCTTTTCTTTTCTTTTTTCAATTTTTCCAATTTTTCGGAAAAAAACAAAAAAGCTTCAGGGGAAAAAACGGGAAAAAACCGTTTTTTCCCCGAATTTTTCTGTTTTTTTTCCGGGCCTTCACATCTCTAGTCATATCTCATAGTCACATTAATCAAAT
>NW_015174852.1:1031805-1033715 GCF_001447785.1 Gekko japonicus
CTGCAAGGCCGGCAGGAGTGCAAGGAAGCCCCGCGAAGGCCCTCCCTGGCCCCAGGCAGGCAGGGGTGGGGAGAGGCAGGGAGGAAGCAACTTACCCTCCCTCTTCTCCTGCCTCCTCCTGGCTGAATGAGGGCCAGAAGCGGGGCTGCCGGAAGCAGGGGGCGGGGCTTCGTCATGTGCCCCACCCCCGTACCTCACCCGGGGGAACTGCGATCCCCCGCGATCCCCCCCGAAATGACCTCTGGTTGCATCTATGACACTGTCTAACTGGGTAACGTGTTGATTTTTTTCTGCACAAGCAAGGCCTCGAGACCTGGTTTTGAGATCGTTGGTACTTTATGTGTGATATGTACATACCGCATTTCCCTATGAGTTTTCCATTTTTGTGAGCGTCTCTGTGAGAATCCTCCAACCCCTTCCTTTCCCAAGTTCTGTTTCACAAGGTTCAGGCGAGGATAGATGATACAAGATTGACGCTAGAGAAGGATAATGTTCAAGGTTTGTCTCACTTGTTCTGCTTGGTTTCTTAAGAAAAAAGAGGAAAAGACGAGGGACTTGGAAACTGGTTTCCGTTTTAAAAATATCCCCTCTCCGAGGCGAAGAGTTCAAGCGAGGACAAGGGGCTTTCATTTGCGTCAATAATTCAGGAGATACATTCACTCCAGTGAGAACTGTGCTTGTGCTTTTTTCAGACCCGAAGAGCGACCAAGTCTGCTGTGTTTCAACACTTCATTGAGAGCATTATGACACTGACGGGGCACAGATTTATATATCCATAGTTAAAATTGCCGTATTAATAGTGGCAGGGTTTTCCAGCCATGGCAACCCATGGGAGATGGGGTATAGACCATAGAATTTCCAGCGATTCCTAGAGAGAGCCAGGCGTCATCTCATAGAAAAAGAGGAGCAGGAGCTCATTAGCATAACTCATTAGCATGACTTATTTGCATATGCCACACCCCCTGACATCACCGGAAGTGTGTCAGAAGGCAACACCCACCGCTCAGGCTCCACTGGACTGTTTTGGATTGCTAGCTATTGGGGGGGGGTGGAACGTGCAGCTCTGTCCTCGCAGAGGAGGGAGAGCTCGTACCTGAATAAAACTTGGTCTTAAAGGTGCCACTGGACTGTTTTGGGCAGGGGGGGGCTCTGCAGCTTACCTGGCTGCTTCTTGCTCTGACTGAGGGCTGCTGGGAGCAGGGGGCGGGGCTTGTTGCATGTGCCCGCTCCCTGGGCTCTTTACTGCCGGAGCTCTGCTCCTGTGCGCTCCTGCAGGAAATGACCCCTGGAGAGAGCTATCACTGCTGGGTTTTCCCCTGAAAGTGATGCCATGCTGTTGGGCTGACAGTCATTTTTTTAAAACGTTCTCCCGCCACTGCTCAGAGTGGCAATGGGAAATGGGAGCAGGGGTGTGTGTGTCCCACCCTCCATTGGGGGCTTGCAGCAAATATTTTCTCTGTGGCCTAAAATCTGGCAGGGCAGGGCAAAGGTTGCAACGCTTTGGCCCAAGACTCCATATCCTCAGGGCCTCTCAGTGAGAGGTTGACATCTCAGGCCGGTCTGCTGCCCCACACACTTGAAGGTTTCTCCTCAAACTTGAGTGTGTGTGTCTGCCTGCCTGTGGTATTTGCTTCTTATCTGTGGTAACTCCCTTGGATCTGACAGTTTCAACTCTCAAAGGTTTATACCCCCCCCCCAAATCTGGTTGATCTCTGTTGTTGTTGTTCAGTCGCACAGTCGAGTCCGACTCTTCGCGACCCCATGGACCAGCTCCCACCAGGCCTTCCTGTTTTCTGCCGTCCTCTGAAGTTTGCTCAATTTCATGTTCGTTGCATCTATGACACTGTCTAACCATCTCATCCTTTGCTGTCCCTGTAATGTATTGAAACATTTACATGAATCACCTCATA
>NW_015174852.1:1034914-1036562 GCF_001447785.1 Gekko japonicus
TGGGGCCGGATGCCATGATCTTAGTTTTTTTGACGTTGAGTTTCAAGCCCACTTTTGCGCTCTCATCTTTTACCCTGAGCAAGAGGCTCTTTAGATCCTCTTCACTTTCTGCCATTAGAGCGGTATCATCTGCATATCTGAGGTTGTTGATGTTTTCCCCAGCAATCTTAATTCCCAGCAATCTTAATTAATTAATTAATTGATTGATCTCTAAGCTATGGCAATTTCCACACACGTAAAATGGAGTCTGCATTCTCTGGCACCAACAAACTACTTTTTAACATGTAGTTCATAGTGAATCACTATGTTATTTATGGGTCTGGGTTTCTTTTATCTGGCAAACAGTCCATCTCTTGAAAACTTCAGTCACAAATACCATGTGGTCTAATTCTTGGAGGGGAGAGAACAGAGTCTGGAGGAACTGTGTCTTGTCAGCCCCCCATGTCCAGTTTCAGTTGGACAACTGGAACACAATTAGGGTTCCCAACCTCCAGGTGACACCTGGAGCTCTCCTGCTATTACAATTGATCTCCAGAAAACCAGGATCAGTTCCCCTGGAGAGAATGGCTGCTTTGGAGTGTGGGCTTTATGGCAGTATACCCTGTTGAGGCCCCTCCCCAAACCGCACCCTCCCCAGGCTCCACCCCCCAAATCTCCAGGTCTTTCCCAACCCAGAGCTGGCAAACCTAAAATGGGAGACTGAATCTGAGCTGGGCTTTGATTGGAAACAGAGGTTAAAAAGGTAAGGAATAAATAAATCGAATGAATGCGGCAGCGGCTTACCCGTTTGTCTTTCCCCTCCATCACCTATGTGATCAGGAAATGCATGCAGCACAGCAGTCCCTCGAATGGACTGCTACAGACAAGAGAAATGACAAAATTTCAGGTTGGGGCAAGGTCAAGAGTCCAACATGAAAGTAGGAAAATGCTTGTAACCAGGGCTTTTTGGGTAGAAAAAGTCCAGCAGGAACTCATTAGCATAATAGGCCACACCCAGCAGCAGAATCTCATTAGCATATTAGGCCACACCCCTGCCAGCACAGCTCATTAGCATATTAGGCCATTCCCCCATGTTACCAGAAGTGTGGTCATCCAGCCACACCCACCTTTCGCTTCTTATTCTGTTTACCTTGTTTGTGGTCAAAACCCAGGGCCTTTTTTTGTAGCAGGAACTCCTTTGCATGTTAGGCCACACACCCCTAATGTAGCCAATCCTAATGAGTTCCTGCTGTTGGGTGTGGCCTATTATGCTAATGAGTTCCTGATGGGCGTGGCCAACTCGGGAGCCAGCCGGAACTCCGTTCCTGTGCGTTCCTGCCCAAAAATAGCCCTGCTTGTAACACTTTGCTTCTCAGATCAGAGCTCAATGAGGATGGCCAGGCTGTGTCTGGCAACTGGTGGGAGGGCTGTGGGGCAGCCTCATGTCACTTCTGCAGCTTCTGGCTGCAGCGTTATGTGACTTCTGTAAAAACCTGGAAGTGAAGTAGGGTAGCTCTAGGAATTGCCAGAAACTCTCTGGTTACCACAGGGTTTCCAGTAATTTCTAGAGCTACCCTACAACAGTTCTGGTTTTTTACCGGTAGTGACATAACTCCACATGAAAGGCGGGGTATAAATCCAATCTCCTCCTCCTCCTCCTCCTCCTCCT
>NW_015174852.1:1037356-1043832 GCF_001447785.1 Gekko japonicus
CTTCTTCTTCTTCTTCTTCTTCTTCTTCTTCTTCTTCTTCTTCTTCTTCTTCTTCTTCTTCTTCTTCTTCTTCTTCTTCTTCTTCTTCTTCCAGCCTGCCAAAAGCTTGAAGCCACGGGTGCCACGGATTCGCCCCCTGATTCTGCTGCCCTGAGTCGACCTCACCTTTGTCGTGTTGCGCAACCAGCACCAGAGCCCTCACTTGTCTCCCACACTGGACAAATCCTAAAATGTTGTTGTCCAGGATGAGAGGCGCATTGCGTTATCAAGGAGCCGATAGAACAAAGTTCGACTCCAGTGGCACCTTTAAGACCAGCAAAGTTCAATTCTGGGTATCAGCTTTGTTGGTCTTAAAAGTGCCACTGGTCTCAAACAATGTTCCCTCTAAGCTGTGGAGTCTTGTGAGCAAAAATTCTACTTTGTGAGCTACTGGCATTAAAGTCGTGAGTGAGCAATTTGGCTTAAAAAACTGTGAGCTAGCTCACACTAACTCAGCTTAGAGGGAACACTGGTCTCAAACCTTTTTCTGTTGCTTCGGACCAACACAGCTATCCACCTGAATCTATCTTTAAGGAGTTCATAGTTGTTCGTTGCTAGTTTCCATGTAGAAGATCAAGGTTTTTTCCCCTGCTGATATCTGCTTGCTCCAGAACCTCTTGTGATAGAGGAATGGTCTAATGGGGGACATGACACAAACGGCCGAAGGGTAAAACCTTCAAGCTCACTGGTGCGGCAACACAAGTGTGCCTCTTCTTGTGCAGAGGCCTTGTTTGGGAGTCCGATAACAAGGAGGCAGGAAATTGTCTCTGTGATTCAGCGTTTCCAGGTCAGGCTCCTTGTGGCTAGAATCCCCAAGAGCAGGGCACTTGAATTGCATTAAACTCTTCGTTATTTATCTTTACAGGGACTGCTCAGAAACCGAGGTGAAAATGAGGACTATTGAGCATAGGACTTGTTAGGTACGCAACCCAGTGCACTAACTGAGTGATGGATTTAAATTTCTAGGCTTGGGCCAGGTAACTTGGGAGGTGGGAAGGGAAGGCAGACTGCCAGCAGAATTCAGTCAAGACAAAATGCCATTTTAAACCCTCACCTTAACCCTGACCCTGAAAACCAGCAAAGCTTTCAAAGACAATTTGCACCAGATCATCCACTTTCAATGCACTTTCCAACTGGATTTTGCCCGTTCACCCAGGGAGCTTCTGCATCTGGCGTCCGCTCCACATTTTCTCAACACTGAGGAAAAGGTACAGGTCAAAACCACATTCAGATACCCCGGGGCAACGCCATACTGACTGTGAAGTCACCCCTGAACGGCCACAAATCTATGTTGAAGGCAGGGGTCATTTCGTAGAAAAAGAGCTAGGGGAACTCATTAGCATAACTCATTAGCGTATGCCACACCCCCTGGCATCACCGGAAGTGTGTCATAAGGCCACACCCCCTGACATCACCGGACGTGTGTCATAAGGCCACACCCCCTGACATCACCGGAACTGTGTCATAAGGCCACACACCCATGGCCCCAGGCAGGCAGGGGTGGGGAGAGGCAGGGAGGAAGCAACTTACCCTCCCTCTTCTCCTGCCTCCTCCTGGCTGAATGAGGGCCGGAAGCGGGGCGGCCGGAAGCAGGGGGCGGGGTTTTGTCATGTGCCCCACCCCCCGTACCTCACCCGGGGGAACTGCGATCCCCCACGATCCCCCCCAAAATGACCTCTGGTTGAAGGTACCATAAAATCTGATGATCAAAGAAAGTGAAATTGGCATGCAATGCAGGGGGGAATTTCTGTTCCAAAGTGGGTTTGGTAAAACAATGGAGGGAAAAGTCAACGCAGAATTGCTCACAGTAAAATCCAGCTGGAAAGTGGAAGTGGATTATTTAGTGTGTGTGATCACAGCCTTTGAATGGCTTCCAGATTCACTCATTTTCTAAATTCAACCAGCACCTTTGTTTAAAAGGTTGTGTGTAGCAGGTTTCAAAGAGTTTTAATGGATTACTAAACCCAGGAATTGACAGGGCCCTATGAAGAACGGTAGCAAAATTGGGGGAAAGGCCAGCAGTGGCAATCAGAGGTTATCCTGCTGCCGTTACCCCCTGTGACATCACAGAAGCTGAGCCAATGGCAAGCAGATGGTCTGAGACAGCCACACTTGCCAAGGATCACAGGTGACATCAGAGCAGCTCAGCCAATTATCTCAAGAGATGGGAGGTGGGATGGGAGGAGGTCAAGACAGCTATTTACCTAAAGATCAGAGATGTGTTGTATCATGACAGATCCTTCAGCAGGTTTTATGTTGTGTTGTATCATGACAGATCCTTCAGCAGTTTTTATGCTCTTTAATTTAGATTTTTATGACTTGCATTTCTTGCAAACGGGGACCCAAAGCAGCTTAGAACACTGTTCTTCCTTGATCCATCTGTATCCTCACAACAACCAAACCATGAGGCAAGTTAGGCTGAGAGAGAGAGAGATGAGTAGCCCAAGCTCACCCAGTGAACTTCCACAGCAGAGGGACGATTCAAACCTGGGTTTCAGATCCTGGTCTGACACTCTAACCACTACTATGCACTGGATATCTTCGAGAGCCAGTTTGGTGGAGTGGTTAAGAGTGCAGATTCTAATCTGGAGAACTGGGTTTGATTCCCCACTCCTCCTCCACAAACTCCTTTCCCTCCCAACAGACACCCTGTGGGGTAGGTGGGTAGGTTTGGGGAGAGACACAAACAGGTAGGGTTGCCAGGCCTTACTTTGGCTGGAGTGGGGGGCTTTGAAGGGCGTTTTGGGGGTGGACGGGGACATCATATGACGTCCCCAATGTGTTGATGTCAACCGGATGTGATGTCACCACTCTGGAGATGTCGCATGGGGGAACGCTCTGGTATCTGGGCAAACTCTGGGTTTTTTTGGTCTCACAACCAAACATCACGTCCGGGCGAGGCCTCTCCTTGTCAGCCAGCTGATAGGTGGTGGGAAGTGGCAGATGGGAGAGGGACCCCCCCCCGTGGGAGTTTGGCAGCCCTATCCCAGACTCCCCTCCCCAAGCACCGCCCCCAATCACCAGGGTTTTCCCAAGCCGGAATGGGAAGCCTTGTGTAGCAGCCACTGGTAACTCCCTCTTGATTCATTCAGTGGAATTTTTAGAACCATTGATTGCTTCTGCCTAACATTTCTCTTTCCTGACTGATTTATGTTAGCTTCTCCCTCTTCCCCACCGTCGGAAAACAGTTTATTAAAATTTCTCTTATTCCATTGCAACTTTCCCCATTTTGCTTAGAGACATCTCTGTGAAAGAGAATGGCTGTTTTCTTTCTTTCTTTCTTTCTTTCTTTCTTTCTTTCTTTCTTTCTTTCTTTCTTTCTTTCTTTCTTTCTTTCTTTCCTTTCTCTCTTCTTTCTTTCTTTCTTTCTTTCTAAATCTGTTTTCTCCCCTCCTAACCACCGAGAACAGATTCCACTGAGGGAACTCCAGGCAGAGCATATAGCTCTCCAGGGAATGGGATACATGCCTGCAATTAACCTGTGTTTAACTGGCCACTGGACGCGGCTGCTCCTTTAATAGGACACACAGATGGTCGGCAGTTTTTGACAGTGTCTTTTTGAATCCAAAGCGCTGGCAAAGCTTGAAGGAATTTCCACACAGAATTAAATCCCCTGCTTTCCCAACCCAGCCCCATGCGCCTCCAAATGTTGACAGCTATTATGTTTTAACCGGCTGCCAGCACTTATTAAATGGCAAGTTAAAATGAAGCAGTGACGAATAGGGTTGCCAGGTTTGGCAACCAGTGGGATGGTTGGCAGGCAAGGATATAGGAGAGGGCATGTAGCGTCACTGGTGTTGCTGACGTTAGTATGTCACTTTTGAGCGGAACCTGGAAGTGACAACGAGCAGCTCTAGGAATCACCAGAAACTCTATGATAAAAACATAGAGTTTCCAATGATTCCTAGAGCCACCCATTGCCACTTCCAGGCTATACCTGGAAGTGACATACTAGTGCAGAGGCTGGTAGTATTTTTAAAACGTTCTCTCTCCGACCATTGCTTCATAGCTACAGCAAGCAACAGAGACAATCGGCAGGAGGCAACCTTAGGATGAACTATATTCCGGGACACTCTCTTTGGCACCCTCAGTTTCTCATGCGCTGCCATTCTAGTTCTAGTTGCAGGGAGGGCAGGATATAAATTAAAGAAAATAAATAAATAAATGATAAATGCAAACATGGTCTTCTGTATATTGCCTACAAACTTTCCACCGCTAGAAACTCCTCCAGCGTAGAGATCATTCTTTCCCCAAGCCACAATGTGATGAATACTAAATTTTCCTCAAGCCAGAATGCGTCGAATACTAAATATGTCCAAGTCCTTAGCCAGGTTGTCCTCTTTGTTTATCTGTGGATGGTTAAGAACACGGACTCTAATCTGGGAGAACCAGAGTTGTGGCCTTGGTTCAGTCACAAGTTCTCTCAGAGCTGTTCTCTCAAGAACAGTCCTTGAAAGAGCTCTCTCAACCACAGCTACCTCATAGGGTGTCTGTTGTGAGGAGAGGAAAAGGCCACTCTGGGACTCCAAGTGAAGGGCAGGGGATAAATCCAATATCCCCTTCCCTTCCCTTCCCTTCCCTTCCAGTATCTCTCACAGGACTGTTTATGTCTTATAGCCCCCCTCCTCTGACTACACCAATTTAGCTCTGCCCCTTCCCATGCCCTTTCTATAAAGAAACAGATACGCTGGAACACATAGTAGAATAGGTACCACTGGGTATGTTTCATGGATGGATCTACCCATTCTTGGAGAGTCTTTCTCCAGCCTAAGAATCATTCCCCCAACTTGAGTGACTTGTCTTCCAATGAAAGACCCACATAAGCTGGAGGAAGCCTCCTTAGGCTGAAAGCTCTGAACGTGAGCCAAAAGGAAAGGTGGGATATGCATATTTTAATAAATACATAAATAAATATTTATTTTATTTAACAACATAGGGCCACTGAAGAGGCTAACAAAGTAAAGCACACATAATAGAATCTCATCTTAAAGGCCATTTGAACGTACAAACAAGTCATTAAAACAATTAAAACCAAAGCTAAAAAAAATCACTAAAACAATTAAAACCGAAGCTAAAACAAATAATTAAAACAATTAAATAATGCATTTGCTATGATGATTCTATTGTTTGTAATAGTACAAGATGATCTTTGTTAACTCTCTCGACCTCTGGTTAATTATTTTACCTGAGAACTATTATAATTCTAATTGTTATTGTATTCTATTAATTTAATTAAAATGTAACAAAAACAATTAAAACCAAAGCTAAAACAAATCATTAAAACAATTAAAACTGAAGCTAAAACAAATCATTAAAACAATTAAAACCAGAGGTAAAGCAAGATATAGAAACAATAGTTAAAACACTGGGAGAGGAAGGAGGGATCACCAAGGAATGCCAAATGACACAAAAAAGTCTTCACCTGCCAGTGGAGGATGGAAACAGAAGGGCGACAGGCAGGTGTCTCTGCAAAGAGAGTTCCAAAATTTTGATTCCAGTGGAGATGGAGGATAGGGGAAGGATCCTCTTCATTGCCTTCTTCTCACTACTGGTAAATTGTAGCCTACCTAGAATTAAGGACTAAGCATTCCAGAGCACACAGTAAAGCAAGATCCTCAGTGGTCCTTTCCGCACTTGTCTCTCATCTCTGGTTTTATCAGAGTTAAAATACCTTGAATTTATCCCTGGTTATCACAGCATCTATTTATCCCGAGACAAGTGTGGGGCAAAACCGGGGTGACCTCAACGTAATGTGGAAACAAAAAATACTCCAAGATAATTACAGGGGTGAACTTGAGTCTAGCGTAGCATGTAAAAATATCCCGAGATAATGAACTCGTGTGTAGTGTAGAATGTAAGTTCGGGCACAGGGTTGAAACAGGATTTGTCCAGTGCGGCATCACCCAATATCTAACAATTAACTGCTGCTCCCTGAACAATACTCAGAATTTGGAGGGGAGCGGTGAAGCCGAGAGTACGTGGCAACATTCCAGCTGGACTGCCCAGATTCGTTCTGGTGCCTTCATCCCTAACCACACACGCACACTTTCAGCGATGCTGTTCATCTGTCATACGAACCAGGCCCGTAGTTACAGTGGGGCATCTTGGGGCTAGGCCCCCCGACTTGCTGGCAAAGCCCCTGACTCCCCATCCAGCTAAGGGGCCCCGAGCAGTGGCAGGTGCGGGGAAGGAGCCGAGTATTCCTTTGCAGATGTCTGGCATGAAGGGCCAGCTACGGTGGCCACATGAAGCCACCTTTCTGTTTCCCCCAGCATCTTTCTATTTCCCCCAGAAACTGAATTAAATTACCTTTCATTCGATTAGTGCCCCCTAAGAAATTTAAATGCCCCACGACTGAAAAAATCCTGGCTACGGGCCTGATATGAACACTCTTATGCTTTTGGCCACATCTGAACTAAAAGGAATGGGAAGGGGGG
>NW_015174852.1:1043843-1049690 GCF_001447785.1 Gekko japonicus
GGGGGCTAGGAGAAAACAGCCACAGAGCCAAGATGTAAGAAAGAGTTAAGTGCGCGTGTGTGTCAGAGTGTGGGTCTAAATAAATAAATAAGAGGGGAAGGCTGTTAAGTTTAAAGAAATTGAGCTAAGCATACAGGGGGAAAGTATCTGCCATCAGGGTCAAACTGGATGCCATGTGTATATATATATTTTTTCATTAAAGGAGTGCAGATTTGGAAGCCCGAGCTATTATTTCCGGTGACTTGAGACCCTCGGGGGCAGCAGCGAAATGGAAAAAGAGCACGGCAGCCTGCTCTGGGAGCTGATGCTCACTGAATCCGAAAGGTCGTGTCATGTTTTCTGGCAATTGACTCGATGGGTTTGGATTCTACAACATAAGGTCGGGCTGTTTTCACTCGGCGCATGTTTGCCGGGGAATGTGCCTTGAAGTTGTTTTCACATTGACCTTATTACCCTGCCACACTGATGAGCTTGGCACGGGACCTACTTTTTGTAATGTGCTGTTTGTGTGTGTGTGTGTGTGTATGTATGTTTGTGCGTCTATACTGCTTTCCCTCCCTCTCCTAGCAGGAGCCTGGGTACTGCAAACAGGTTGCGTGGGTAGATGAAAAGAACACGACTGATACATTCGCACACCCACACAACCCATTTGCAACACCCAGGTTGCTGCTGGGAGAGGGAGAGAAAGCAGTATACGCACACACACACCCCCTCTGTGTTTGTGTGTGTATATATATGCATACACACACAAACATACATGCATGCGTACCACATCTGACAAAAGGAGCTTTGACACTTGAAAGCTTATATCCTGAAACTCTTGTTGGTCTCTAAAGTGGTACTGGGTTCGAATCTAGCTGTTCTACTGCCGACTAACACAGCTACTGTCATTTCGCAGCCATAAAGGCTGGTGGTGGTGCGGGAACGTTCACTCCTTGGATTGTACTTTCGATTTCCTGGTTGCCTCAGTAATGCTCCCTTATCTGTATGTTTTATGTGCTTGGCCTTGAATGCTTCGCCCATAACACCTTCTCCGGGAAAGTGGGACCGTTACATTCTGGCGGGCTCCTCTCCTCCCCTCATTGGCTCTACACCAACCAGTGCCCCCCCTTTGAACAATGTATATCTGTTCACCCCGTGCTTTATGCTTTAGTCTTAACACAGTTCCTGAAGTAGATGCCCTGCCAATACTGCTTCAATAAACTTTCCTTCTGAAGAAGCAGGTTGTTGAGTCTGATTGCCGCAGGAGTCTGACAGCTACCCTCTGAAACACACAAACACACACACATATATGCGTCATGACTTGGACAGCCCAGACTAGCTCCATTTTGGAAGCTAAGCAGGGTCAGTGCTGGTCAGAACGTGGGTGGGAGACCAGCAAAGAAGACCAGAGTTGCTACACAGAGGCAGGCAAGAGCAAAACCACCTCTGCTCATCTCTTGCCTTGAGAACCTTGTGGGGTTGTCCTAAGTCAGCTGCAAGTTGACAGCACACACACACACACACACACACACATATTAAAACAACAACAACTGGGGACCTGGCAAGGGAAAATAACACATATGTGCCACTGGGCCCATCTAGGCCACTAGGCAAAATTTAGCAGAGCCAGGGGAATCCGAGAGCCAGTTTGGTGTAGTGGTTAAGAGCGTGGACTCTAATGTGGGAAAACCAGCATTGATTCCCCACCCCTCCACGTGCAGCCGCTGGTGTGACCTTGGGTCAGTCACAAGTTCTCCCAGAGCTGTTCTTGACTCTGTCGTCTGGAGGCCATGTGTAATTCTGGGAGATCTCCAGGCCCCACCTGGAGGTTGACAACCCTACTGAGGGAGCATAAATTGGATTCATTTCTCTTTGGCTGGTTACGGTTGAAAACTGAGAGCTGATAGAATCCTGTCAGGGAAGATTGTGGGGAGGGAGGGAGGGGGGCAGAGGCAGCTTGAGGAGGCTCACAAAGTAAAAAAGTATAATAAAAGCACAAAAAGCCACAGGTAGGGTTGCCAGTCTCCAGGTGGGGCCTTCAGATCTTTTGGCCAATGTTCCCTCTAAGCTGTGGAGTCTTGTGAGCAAAAATTCTACTTTGTGAGCTACTGGCATTCAAGCTGTGAGCGAGCGATTTGGCTACTGCAAAGGATGCTACTCCGGAGCCATCCTTCTTGAGCTGAGACAAAAATGTGTGAGCCAGAGGCTAAAAAACTGTGAGCTGGCTCACACTAACTCAGCTTAGAGGGAACACTGATTACAACTGATCTCCATATGGCAGAGCTCAGTTTCCCTGGAGAAAATGGCTGCTTTGGAGATTGGGCTGTACGCCATGATGACCTTCTGATGTCACTCCCCAAACCCCGCCCTTCCCGGGCTCGTACCCTGCCTTGCTCTCCCGCTGCCTGACCATGGGCAAGTCTGCCAGCCTAAACTACCTCACAAGGTCATTGTAAAGTTACAGTGAGATACAGTCCTCACAGGGAGGTTGTGAGGCTACAGTGGGATACCCCATGCATGTCACATATGTATCTCCTTGGAAGAAGAATGGCGAAAACATGTAATAAATAGAAATACCATTCATTGTTGCACCTGACACTTCTCCAGTAGCTGTGACTGGCATCATCAGAGGTATAACACAGAAAGATGGAGTACTCTCTGTGTCAATGAAATACCGTTACTTGTCAGACAGAACAAAGTCTGAGTCCAGTGGCACCTTCAATACCAACGAGGTTTAATTCAAGGCATACGCTTTCGTGTGCACGCATAATTCTTCAGATACAGAGAACAGAATGTCTTCAACCTTTATGACTCTGTTCTCTGCATCTGAAGAATTGTGCTTGCACACGAAAGCTTATGCCTTGAATTAAACTTGGTTGGTCTTAAAGGTGCCACTCAGTTCAAAACTTTGCTTTGTTGCTTCCGACAAACACACAGCTACTCATCTGAGTTTGTCATAACAAACACTGCAAATATTTGGCTAGTTTGGAGGCACTGCATAACGATGAGAAATTTAGCAATGTACTTGCATATGGGAACCTGGCAGAAAACATGCAGGCTGTGGGATAGAGAGAGAGTGCTTCAGTGGAGTCTGCATTCATTTCTTAAGAGAACATAAGAGAAGCCATTGTTGGATCAGGCCAATGGCCTATCCAGTCCAACAATCTGTCACATAAAGGTAAAGGTTCCCTTGCTCGAAAGACAGTCGAGTACGACTCTAGGGTTGCGGTGCTCATCTCCGTTTCAACGCCGAAGAGCCAGCGCTGTCCGAAGACGTTTCCGTGGTCATGTGGCCGGCATGACTACTGTCACATAGTGGCCAAAAATACCAGGGGCCACCAGGAGGTCCACTAGTGGGGCCAGGACACTAGTAAACCTCCCACTGTTGTCCCCCCCCCAAGCACCAAGAATACAGAGCATCACTTGCCCCAGACCGAGAGCCCCTATCGCTACCTTGTGGCTAATAGCCACTGATGGACCTCTGCTCCGTATGTTTATCCAATTCCCTCTTGAAGCCATCCATGCTTGTAGCCGCCACCACCTCCTGTGGCAGTGAATGCCATGTGTTAATCACTCTTTGGGTGAAGAAGGACTTCCTTTTATCCGTTCTAACCCGACCGCTCAGCAATTTCATTGAGTGCCCACGAGTCCCCCCACTGCTGTCGCCCACGAGTCCCCCCACTGCTGTGGACTAAACTTTTACAGGTTTCTGAAGCGTTTAGAAAACTGACAAAACTTGAACAGAGTCAAGAGTGGAGTTGCTGCTTCAGGGCAACGGTTCTTCAGACTATTTGCAACCTTCGACTCACTGGAGGAAAAAGGAATCACCTCTTCCCGGTTTTACTGTCACTCATATTATGCTACAGCCCCTTTTGCTTTGAAGCTGACGCAACAACGTTTTGTCGGTGTGTGTTACTGAACAACAGCAAATTGAAATTCCTCCTCCTCCTCGTCATTTCAGAGTATTCCCATCATGCTAAGAGGGTGATGAGCCCTTCCTTTCACAGTTTGACTTTGCAAAATGTTGATTTGACATGTCGTGAGCTGATTTCGCCTGGGAAAAAAACTTGCCAAACAGATACAGGGAAAGTTCTCTGGAATCCCATATTCAGCGGGCAGGGCCATCTGAGGTCTTTAATATCCCCCCCCCACCCCAGTACAATAGAAGTACCAGTGCCATCTGGCGTCTTCCGCCAAACACAGTGCCTCTGAGCGTCTGTATGTTTCACATCACTGCAGGCTACATGCACACTTTCCGCTGGCGTTGCCTTGCGTCTGGGGAGGAAGTCGGTTTGACAAATGATGACAGGGGCTGTTGCCTTTGCCCAGTGGATGTGATCATCTTTTAGTACACTGGACATATTAATTGGGGGCAACAGAAGGATGGATGCATGGAAGAGCCAAATATTTCCCCCCCCCTCCATTAGCTTCTAGTAGAGTGCACACACGTATTGCAGAATCATAGAGCTGGAAGGGACCTCCAGGGTCATCTAGTCCAACCCCCTGCACACTGCAGGACATTCACAAATACCTCCCCCCACACCCCTAGTGACCCCTGCTCCATGCCCAGAAGATGATAAAAAAACCTCCAGGATCCCTGGCCAAACTGGCCTAGAGAAGAATGGCTTCCTGACCCCAAAGTGGCAATCAGCATTTCCCTGGGCATGTAAGAAAGGGCCATGAGAACTACGCACTGATGCAACCAATGCTCCCTCTAAGCTGTGGGGTCTTGTGAGCAAAAATTCTACTTTGTGAGCTGCTAGCATTAAAGTTGTGAGCGAGCAGTTTGGCTGCTGCATACATTAGTTTGCTCTGGAGCCCTCCTTCCTGAGCTAAGACAGAAATGTGTGAGCCAGAGGCTAAAAAACTGTGAGCTAACTCACACTAACTCAGCTTAGAGGGAACACTGGATGCAACCCTTCCTGCCCTCCCTCTTGTGATCTGCTGAAGTTCACAGAATCAGCATTGCTGTCAGATGGCCATCTAACCTCTGTTTGAAAATCGCCAAAGAAGGAGAGCCCACCACCTCCCGAGGAAGCCTGTTCCACTGAGGGACCACTCAGGAATTTCCTCCTAATGTTTCGCTGAAAACTCTTTTGATTTAATTTCAACCCATCGGCTCTGGTCCGAACTTCTGGGGCAACAGAAAAGAATTCCTCACCATTTTCTATAAGCCAGCCCTTCAAGTACTTGAAGATGGTTATGAAATTACCTCTCAGTTGTCTCCTCTTGAGGCTCCTTTAACCTTTCCTTTCCTCATAGCTGAATCAAGATCATGCATTAAGGCAAAATCTAGAGGTGCCAAACCCCCAGCTGGGGCAGTGGGACCCCATTGGAGAAATATACTCCTCCACAACACTGGCTGTGGCATCATGTAACTTCTGGTAAAAAAACTGGAAGTGACATAGGGTAGCTCTAGGAATTTCTAGAAAATCTATGGTTTTACCACAGAGCTACCAGCGATTCCTAGAACTACCTATGTAACTTCTGTTTTTTTTCCACAAGTGATGTAATGCTACCATTGGGCCCTCCCCACATCCCCACTCACAGCCTTCCTAACCACAGCCTTCTCTAGTGAAATCAACTATAACAAGTGAATGTGTGAAGCCATCTTATGCTTTTCACTAGCTACAATGAATGCACATACAATTTGTGTACCCCTTATGGGATGCGGTGGCTCAAGTGGTTAAGACGCTGAACTGCAGGCTGTGGAAGGTCAGTAGTTCAGCAGTTCGAGACCTGAGTTGCCGCATGACGGAGTGAGCTCCCGTCTCTAGTTCTAGCTCCTGCCAACCTAGCAGTTCGAAAGCAAGAAATTGCAAGTAGATAAATAGGTACCACTTCGGTGGGACCACTCCTCCTCCT
>NW_015174852.1:1049749-1073766 GCF_001447785.1 Gekko japonicus
CTGGCTCTTCGGCTTTGAAACGGAGATGAGCACCGCAACCCTAGAGTCGGACTCGACTGGCTTTCGAGCAAGGGAACCTTTACCTTTACCTCTTATGGGATGTAGGGTTGCCAATTCTGGGTTGAGAATTATCTGGCTATTTGGTGGTGGAGCCTAGGAAAGGTGAGATTTGAAGAAGACAAAGAAATTGAACATAAGAACATAAGAACATAAGCGACGCCAATGTTGGATCAGGCCAAAGGCCCACCCAGTCCAACACTCTGTTTCACACAGTGGCCAGAAATAGCAGGTGCCATCAGGAGGTCCACCAGTGGGGCCAGGACATTAGAAGCCCTCCCACTGTTGACCCCCCCCAAGCACCAAGATTGGATTTATACCCCGCCCTTCACTACCTGAAGGAGTCTCAGAGTGGTTTATAATCCCTTTCCCTTTCTCTCCCCACAACAGACACCCTGTGAGGGAGGTGGGGCTGAGAGAGCTCTTTCGAGAACTGCTCTTTCGAGAACAGCTCTGAGAGAACTTGTGACTGACCCAAGGTCACACCAGCAGCTGCATGTGGAGGAACAGTGAGGAATCAAACCCCGTTCTCCCGGATTAGAGTCCGCATTCTTAACCCCTACACCGAACTGGCTCTTGAGGAGGAGAGAGATCTCAACAGGATATAATGCCATTGAATCTGCCTTCCAAAGCAGCCATTTTCTCTAGGAAGACTGATGTCTGCAGTTGGGTTGCCATCCTCCAGCTCCGGGGGGGAGGGGGGATCCCCTGGTTTTTGGGGCTTCTACCTGCTGCCAGCCAGCTGGCCGGTGGGGGAAACCCCACCCCCAGGTGTTGACATCACACAGAAGTGATGTCATCATGTCTGTCAGGGCTGCTCCCGCCCTCCTCCTGTTCTCCTGCCTCACCCTCTTCCCTTCCAAGCACTCCTCCCAGGCCTCAGAGATTCCTTATAGGGAAAGGAGGGGGGGGGGGTTACAGCCAGTGTTCCCTCTAAGCTGAGTTAGTGTGAGCTAGCTCACAGTTTTGTTAGCCTCCAGCTCACACATTTTTTTCTTTGCTCAGGAAGAAGGGCTCCGGAGCAAACTAATTGATGCGGCAGCCAAATCGCTCGCTCACCACGTTAATGCCAGTGGCTCACAAAGCAGAATTCTGGCTCACAAGGCTCCACAGCTTAGAGGGAGCATTGGTTACAGCACCCACGGCCTCCTCTTCCCTGGCCCGTGCTCTCTTCTTCAGGCAGAGAAGTGTCCATCTCCTCCTCCCCAGCCATTCTTGGAGGCTCCCCCTTCATCCCCCCCACCGCTCCTCATTCGCTCCTCCTCCTGTCCGTCGCCGAGTAAAGTCCCCCTTCCATTGGCAGATCCCTGCCAATGCCAGCCTCCCTCCCGACCTGCCCGCACTCTCCCCCGCTGATGGTCACGGTCTCCCATCCTGATGCCTCGGCATTTGCTCCCTGCTGGCCTCGGGCTCTTTGCGGTGTCCTCGTTGCTCCCCAGCATCGTCGGGCACTTTGTGTGGTCCTCCTGCTCTTTGCGGCTGTTTGTCAAGCCCCCAGCCTTAAAGAGACTTCAACACAAAGGTAATTCAACACATTTGTGTTGAAGTCTCTTTTTGTTAACTTTGGTGTGGGTTTGTACAGTACACAGATGTTATTTGCTGTTTTTTTGGCCATTGTTTACTGTGGACTGTATGATTGTTGTTGTTGTTGTAAGCCCCCAGCCTTGCCCGGGCTCTCCGCCACCATCTTCCTTGCTCTGGGCCTGACTTCCACACTCCCAGCCTTGCTCCTCACTCCGGGACTTGGTGAGTTGTCTTCGGGCTGGGCCCCCTGCCCTGTCTTCTTGACTGGTTCCTCCGCAGGGGCTGGAGGGTGCTGGGTCTCCCACAGACCCACCACCCCTGACATCACCGATGTGATGATGTCACTTCCACGTGTCATCAGCGCGATGGGGACATCCCCGCCCACTCCCGGAATTCCCCTCAAATCCCCCCGCTGGTAAGACAAAAGGGACCTAGCAACCCTAGGTAGTCTAATTCCACGAGATCTCCAGTCCCCAGCTGGCCGGTGGTAACCCTACTCGGTGGCTCCCTATGGCCCTGTGATGACCCCAAAAGGTCTACGGAGTTTAGAAGGGGGCTCTTTGTCAAAATGTTTGAGGACTGCTGATGAAGAAGTCTTACGTGGGCAGCAGTCAGCCTGAAGGAGGGTTTGACACACAACGGCAAGTTCTAGGGGCCTAGATCTCAACTCCACCACCCCACTTATCTTAGGAAGCAACCCAAGAAGCGTGCGACTGAGCGACCCAGGATGTCTGGACATTGGGGGGGGGGCACTACATCACTCTAAGTGTGTATTATCTCCTTGAATGGGATGCTTTTCTTTTCTTTTTAACCTGGGAGCTGCCTTCTGACCCTCCTCTCTCTCTCTCTATGTCCTTTGCTCCTTTGCTCCCCCCATCCTTCACATGGCTTTTCATGGAGTCACACGTCTCTACTGGTCTCTTCAGTGCCCTCATACTCCTGATGCCGAACTTACTGCGGACACCGGATCGGCATAGCCCACTGCAGCCCAGAACCGAAACCCAGGAGCACACGGGGCACAGATTTGTGCATCACTCCCATACTCACGATGCTGGGTTTAGCGGGCCACTTGTGATTGGAATAGGGTTGCCACGTCCTTCTTCTTCTGCGGCGGGGGGCTCCCGGACGACATCTTAAGCTTCCCACTCAAAAGGCTGTGGCCCCGCCCCCAGCGTGCCCGGCGTCATCACGTCACCTCTGGCTGACGTGCATGCCGGGGTGGGGTTTTCCCCAGGGCCCGATTCCGCGGCGGTGGAAACCGGGCCTCCAAAGCGGGGGGAAATCCGCCCCCCGGGGGGGAATTGGCAGCCCTAGATTGGAAAAGTATTCTTTAGATTACGCTTCTCTCTCTCTCCTTTTGACCACAATCCAAATGTGAACCGAATCAACTTGAATCATAGTTAAGTTTTACTTTTTGCAATATACTTCCAGGGAGATTTATTTACTATGCCCACTGTCATGTTTCTATGGCTGGGCCAAGTCTGCTATATTGACCAAATATCCCAATATGAATCCCTCTCGTTCATGGCTAGCCCAAAGTCTTTTGGCACCTCTATGTATGTTATGACTTTGGCACCCCCCCCTTCCCATTCAATTGAAAGAAAAGCGAGAAGCATGGAATGAATGCTTTATATAACGGGCATTCAAAAGGAACAATGTAAAAATGAAAATGGATAAGCTCTTCAAAAGGCCTCTCTGTTCTGTCATTGCAGCTGTAAAGGACCAGATTTGGGGAGACTCTAGATCAGGGGTGTCAAACTCATTTGTTATGAGGGCCGGATCTGACATAAATGAGACCTCGTCGGGCCAGGCCACGTGTGTCATAAAATGTAATGCCAGGTAGCGGAGATATAAACTTTATAAAGGACACAAATACAATTTTTTTTAACTTAAAATAAAAACATGCTTAAAACATTAGCTCTGTAAGCTGCAAACCTACTTTTGATTGATTGACATTCACCACAGGAATCTCATGCTCAGAGTTCTGAGTCTAGGACCCAGGTTAAAACCTGAAATGGCTGAGTGATTAAGAGGGTCTGGCGAAGCAAGCTACGATGCAGCAGCAGAACTGGAAGCAGAAGACAGCCAGTTCTATTGCGGGCCTGATGGAAGCCCTCCAGGGGCCTGATCTGGCCCCCGGGCCACATGTTTGACACCCCTGCTCTAGATGCTAGTGAATATTGGGTTACCAGTTCTGGGCTGGGAAATACCTAGATGTTTGGGGGGTGGAGCTTGAGGAGGTCGAGGTTTAGGGAGGGGAGGGACTTCATGGGGTATAAAACCATAGAGTCCATCTCCCCAATCAGCCATTTTCTCCTGGTGAACTGATCTCTGTTCACCAGGAGATCAGTTGGAATCCCAGGAGAACTCCAGCCGTCACCTGGAGGTTGGCAACCCTAAATGAATGCCAAACTGTGTGTGTGTGTCCCCCCCCAAGCCAGTAGAAGAGGCCCTTTTACCATGCCTCAAAATCTGGCATTCTAGGCAGTACCACTAATGGTCTAGCAAATCAGACACTCCTTGATGGTTCAATAAATAAGCAGCAAGCTGGGAGTTCATATAGTGAATAACAATGGAATATTAAAACCTGGAGGAATCATTCTGTGCAGGATCCACATTGATGAAGCATGGAAACAGGGTCCGAGGCGTCCCATTGCGGAAACCGCAGGAGGTGGTATGTGAAATTATTAACACAGAAGAGAAAAAAGAAAAGAGAAACGGACCACAAAATAGGACTGTTTGCATTAATGGATCTATTGGCATGTATTCATCCTTAGAAGTTTGGTGAGATGTTTGCAAGCAGAAACTTTTGTGGATTTTGAAAAGATGAAGAAGAAGAGGAGGAGGAGGAGGGGGAGGAGGAGATTGGATTTATATCCCACCCTTCACTACCCAAAGGAGTCTCAGAGCGGCTTACAATCCCTTTCCCTTCCACTCCCCACAACAGAGACCCTGTGAGGTAGGTGGGGTGAGAGAGGTCTCTCGAGAACTCCCCTTGAGAGAACTGCTCTGAGAGAACTTATGACTGACCCAAGGTCACACCAGCAGCTACATGTGCAGATTAGAGTCTGTGCTCTTAACCACTACACCGAACTGGAGTTACACTAAGCTTTGATAATGCAAAGATATAGTTATTGCCAGAGGTCATTTCGGGGGGGATCGCGGGGGATCGCAGATCCCCCGGGTGAGGTATGGGGGCGGGGCACATGACGAAGCTCCGCCCCCTGCTTCCGGCCACCCCGCTTCCAGCCCTCATTCAGCCAGGAGGAGGCAGGAGAAGAGGGAGGGTAAGTTGCTTCCTCCCTGCCTCTCCCCACCCCTGCCTGTCTGGGGCCAGGGAGGGCCTTGGCGGGGCTTCCTCACACTCCCGGCAGTGGAGCTGCAAGGCAGTGGAGCTGCAAGGCCAGCGGCGGCGGCCGGGACTGTTGGGAGCGGGGTGTGTGGCCTTATGACACACTTCCGGTGATGTCAGGGGGTGTGGCCTCATGACACCCTTCCGGTGAGGTCAGGGGTGTGGCATATGCTAATGAGTTATGCTAATGAGTTCCCCTAGGTCTTTTTCTATGAAACGACCCCTGGTTATTGCATCACAGTTGCGTTTTGTTGTTTACCATTCCAACCCGTGATCTCTCTTACTTTTAACTACTGGGAGGCTGACAACCCTAAACAAACGCCAGACTTCCTTTCAAGCCAGTAGCAGAGCCCCTGTTTGCATGCCTCAAAACCTGGCATCCTAGCAATCACCGAGGTTTGCCTCGTGGTCAGGCCAGCCGTCTCCCCGTTCCTCCCATGTGCATCAGAACTGCCTGGGCCTAACAGAATCTACAGAGTTAAAAAATCTGCAGAGAGATACTCTGCTGCAGGCGCCCTGTGCCCATCTGTGCATCGTAGGGTCCTCCTGCCTTCTTTCCCCTTTTGCCGCGCATCATTATCTGCCCCCCCTGTTATCTACCAACAAAAGGGTAAACTGATCCTTAATCTTTCAACCTTTGCTGTCACGTAGAGTGAGAGCAGGAAGCAGATGTACGGGAACAGATTGCAGCTGGGCACCTGCAGGGCAAACGTAACACCTTCTGCCTGCTCCCTCTTTAAGGACTTCATCAAGCTCCACTTGGATCGTGATGGGGGGAGAGACGGGCTCAGACTCTTAAATGCAGGTGTGAGAAAGAGAAGAGGAGTCGTGGGGGAAATCTCACACCTGCGATTCTATATCCGATACAAAATGAAATATCTGGTGGGGGCCGGGCTCGGTGGCAGAGCCTCTGCTATGCATGCAGAGGGCCCCGGTTCAATCCGCAGCATCTCCAGTTAAAAGAATCAGGTAGGAAGTGATGGGAAAGACACCTACCTGAGACCCTGGAGAGCAGAAGGTCCCAGGTTCAATCCCTGGCATCTCCAGCTGAAAAGGATCAAATAGTAGGTGATGTGAAAGACCTAGAATCATAGAATCACAGAGCTGGAAGGGGCCCTACAGGCCATCTACTCCAACCCCCTGCTCAATGCAGGATCAGCCTAGAGCATCCCTGGCAAGGTTTCATCCAACCGTTGCTTGAAGACTGCCAGTGAGGGGGAGCTCACCATCGCCCTAGGCAGCCGATTCCACTGTTGCACAACTCTGACTGTCAAAAAGTTTTTCCTAAGATCCAGCCTTCCCGCCCTTAATTTATCCCATGATTGAGAGTCCTATCCTCTGCTGCCAAAAGGAAGAGCTCCCTGGACAGCAGAAGGTCCTAGGTTCAACCTCTGGCTTCACCAGCTAAAAGGATCAGGTGGAAGACCTCTGCCTGAGACCCTGGAGAGCAGAAGGTCCCAGGTTCCATCCCTGGCATCTCCAGATAAAAAGGATCAGATAGTAGGTGACGTGGAAGACCTCTCCCTGAGACCCTGGAAAGCAGCAAGTCCCAGATTCAATCCATGGCTTCACCAGCTAAAAAAATCAGGTGGAAGACCTCTGCCTGAGATCCTGGAGAGCAGAAGGTCCCAGGTTCCATCCCTGGCATCTCCACCTAAAAGAATCAGGTGGAAGGTGATGTGAAAGATATCTGTCTGAGACCCCGGAGAGCTGCTGCCAGTCTGAGTAGACAATATTGACCTTGATGGTCTGATTCAGTGTGAGACAGCTTCATATGTCTTCAAATTGCTGCAATATCCCACTCCATTCTGGAAGCTTGAGATGGGGAGCTTGAGAATACTCCTCACCCTAGTCTGCTGGGTGAGTGTTCAGACATTAGCCAGAACAATGGCCGAGTTCAGACTGGCAATTTGAAGCGCCAGGGAGTCGTGGCAAAGAAGACCCAGAACAGACCCCGAATGGCTTGGTCATGGTATTCCTGTTCACGCTGCAGTGAATTTATTTTATTTATTTATTTATTTTTCATATTTGTATCCCGCCCTCCCCAATGGGCTCAGGGCGGCTAACAAGAGCAAGGTCATTTGCCATGCCATAGGTAAAAACATATAAAGCATAGTAAAACATCCAACATTAAAACCACAGTACTCAATCCATTACTAATATCCTAAATCCAAGATGGTAACACCGCAGTTCCAGATATTCATCCCATAGTATACGTGTCCAATGGCGATGGCTTGTCAGATCTTCAATAGTTTCCAGGTTCTTTTGGCCTCGTCGATGCATCCTTTAAGATACCTTGACGGTGGTGGTATAATGGGGCGGCGGCTCCTACTCAAAGGCCTGGCGGAAGAGCTCCATCTTACAGGCCCTGCGGAACTGCTCAAGGTCCCGCAGGGCCCGGATCTCCCCCGGGAGCTCATTCCATCAGGTAGGAGCCGCCACCGAAAAAGCCCTGGCCCTGGTCACAGCTAGTTTCACATCCTTGGGACCCGGGATGACCAACAAATTTTGGGTCCCCGACCACAGTGCTCTTGGGGGAACATGTGGGGCAAGGCGGTCCCTCAGGTAGGCTGGATGAATCGGGGGGATACTGTGGAGGAAGCGCAAGGGAGCGTTTGCACTGTTAGCGGCTGTTTCTGTGCTCCGCTGCATGCTCCTATGCGCATGGGCACCTGCCGTGGAAACAGCCCGCGCCTCTTATCAAAGACTGCGGGTTGTTCCCGCCTTGCGTTCACACGCAGGGAACTGGAATCAACCTGCTCTACACACGGTTTGCTACCACTTTCACCTGGTACTTTTTACACTCGGGAGGGAAGTGGCACAAGATGGCTTGAGTATGGCTGGGGGACGCCTGACAGATGTGCCTGTGTTTTTTTTTTTTTTTTTAGTTTCTTTTTTTTTATTTTTCATAACAAAACAAACAAGAATATGCAAAGAATCCAATAATAAACACTCGACATTCCTACAAAAGAGTTGCAGTATCAATCAGGAACTTTAGAACTTTAAAAACCTAGAGGTAATAACAACAAATAACTAATGTATCCTTTAAATTTCGACTCTCAGTAATTTACATCAGAACCCACTTTTGGTAATGGGTATTTATTGGCAATATATCCCGTGAAGTAAAAAATGAAAATACCGGGAACCAGGTTGAATCAAATTTGAGGTTAGAGGACTGTAAGGTTTGAGCTCTATGCACTTTATCTGCTATCTTAGCCATCACAAATTGATCCCATATTTTTTCATGCCAGGCGGCTATTGTTGGAGGATAAGGAGACTTCCAACAAGCATCGAGATAATTTCCCTATTCCTAGCATCCATATCATTATCCCAGTAGTTCAGCAGAAACACTTCAGGCTTAAGATTTAGATCTATCAAAGTTATTTCCGTGATCTCCTTCCAAACTTCCTCCCAAAAATTACTCAACCGTGGACATGCCCACCAACAGTGCAGAAAGGTACCGACCTCCCCACAACCTTTCCAACAGCATGGATCGCTGTTCATGTTTATCTTCTGTAATTTATGTGGTGTCATGTACCACCTCGAGAACAATTTAAAGAATTGATGCTGAATATTAAAGACATTTGAGTTATTAGCTGGCGAGGACCATGCCTTCTCCCAATCCGTTCCATCCCAGCAAGCCAATAAATACTCCTCCCATCTATGTTGGCAACTAAGTTTCGAATGGCCTTCCTCCGAAATGATCACATTGTATAATTTCGATAACATGCCTTTCGGGTAGCAAGGATATAATTTAATAATTTTCTCTATAGATGTAAGTTCTCTCCTAAAAGTACCTAAATCTGTTAGACGCTCAATGAGATGTTTCAATTGTAAATATTCATACCAAGGGACTTGTTTCCCTATTTTCTGGTCGAAGAACTGTTTGTCCCGAATTACTCCTTTATCTATAAGATGTGCCTGTGTGAACCCGCCCCTTTAATCTGCTTCTGAAACGCTCCTGAAACGTTTGGCTGCCAGGCCAAACTTCCAGTCTGAACGCGGCCAGTGATTCAATTAAACTATGATGAGTGCGATTGTCCAAAATGTGGGCCACTCCGTTAGTTATGCTATTAGTTGCAACACATCAAAGTGGAATCTGAAAATATTGTTTAGAATTGGCATATTAACCTCAATCTTGACTATGGTTTCATGTGCCCTTCAACCATTTTTGTTGTTCAGTCGCACAGTCGAGTCCAACTCTTCGCGACCCCATGGACCAGATCACTCCAGGCCCTCCTGTCTTCCGCCGTCCTCTGAAGTTTGCTCAATTTCATGTTCGTTGCATCTATGACACTGTCTAACCATCTCATCCCTTGCCGCCCCGTCTTCTTTGACCTTCCATCTTTCCCAGCACCAGGGTCTTCTCCAGGGAGTGCTCCCTTCTCATTGGGTGGCCAAAGTATTTGAGCTTCAGTTTCATTATCTGGCCTTCCAGGGAACAGTCAGGGTTGATTTCTTTTAGGATTGACTGATTTGTTCTTCTTGCAGTCCAAGGGACTCTCAAGAGTCTTCTCCAGCACCATAGTTGAAAAGAATCTATTCTTCGGCGCTCGGCCTTCCTTATAGTCCAACTCTCGCAGCCATACATGACTACTGGGAATACCATTGCTTTGACCATGCGGACATTTGTTGGCAGGGTGATGTCTCTACTTTTTATCATGCTGTTTAGGTTCGCCATCGCTTTCCTCCCAAGGAGCAGGCGTCTTTTAATTTCATGGCTGCTGTCACAGTCTGCGGTGATGTGGAAAACCAGGGGCACCTTTAAGACCAACCAAGTTTTAATCTAGGTATAAGCTTTCGTGTGTATGCTTCGGAGCAACACAGCTACCCACCTGAATCTAGGTTTAATACTAGCTTATTTCCCAATCTCTGCCTTTGACGTAATGCATATTGGGAGTGTCCGTCTGCAAGTGAACAGTGTTTCAGAAATTAACCATGGTTGAAATAAACCCTGGTTTCACAGCTTGTCTTAACTGTGCCTCTGTGTTTGTTCTCAGCTTTGGCATACGGGATACAGAACTTTTGTTGTAATAACCCGCCTTCACAAAGATCTGGACACGTGCTCCTTTGACAAGGGTATCATTTCAAGATCCCTACATGCAAACACATAAAAAACATTTTCATCTATAGAGGTCATTCCCACCCACAGAATCTTCCTACCCTAAGTTAATTGTACTGTCTGTTCTCATACAATGAAAACTACTTTACAGTATAGATTAAGAATTTAAGAACAAGACCAAAATTAAGGAATTTCTGCCTTTGGTGTGCATGTAACCAGGGGTCATTTCGTAGAAAAAGAGGTGCAGGAGCTCATTAGCATAACTCATTAGCATACCTTATTTGCATATGCCACACCCCCTGGCGTCACCGGAAGTGTGTCAGAAGGCAACACCCACCACTCAGGCTCCACTGGGCTGTTTTGGATTGCTAGCTATTGGGGGGGGGAAATGTGCAGATCTGTCCTCACAGAGGAGGGAGAGCTGGTACCTGAATAAAACTTGGTCTTAAAGGTGCCACTGGACTGTTTTGGATTGCTAGCTATGGGGGGGAGGGGGAACGTGCAGATCTGTCCTTGCAGAGGAGGGAGAGCTTGTACCTGAATAAAACTTGGTCTTAAAGGTTCTATTGGACTGTTTTGGACCGAGGAGCTGGGGGATGGGCGCTGCAATTTACTTGGCTGCTTCTTGCTCTGATTGAGGGCTGCTGGGAGCAGGGGGTGGGGCTTGTGGCATGTGCCCACCCCCTGGGCACTTTAATGCCGGAGCTCTGCTCCTGCGCGCTCCTGCAGGAAATTACCCCTGCATGTATCTAATGCATCAGCTCATTAAATTACTTATTATAATAATGTACAGAACCCACGAGTGTGTCAGAAATATTAGTGTCTTTGAAGTCTGAAACTTGGTAAGGTGATACCCCCCCCTTTTGCCCTGTCTAGACAGCAAGGGCAGGGAGGGAAGGCAGCCTGATATAGCTCAGTCTGGTCAGATCTTGGAAGCTAAGCAGGGTTGGTACTTGGATGGGAGACCACGAAGGAAGACTCTGTAGAAGAAGGCAATGGCAAGCCATCTCTGCTTCTCACACGCCTTGAAAGCCCCTTGCTAGGGTATCCATAGGTTGGAAGCGAAGCAGGGTCAGTACTTGATGAGAGACCACCAAGGAAGATTTTGTAGAGGAAGGCAATGGCAAGCCACCTCTGCTTCTCACACGCCTTGAAAGCCCCTTGCTAGGGTATCCATAGGTTGGAAGCGAAGCAGGGTCAGTACTTGATGAGAGACCACCAAGGAAGATTTTGTAGAGGAAGGCAATGGCAAGCCACCCCTGAATCTCACATGCCTTGAAAGCCCCTTGCTGGGGTCTCCATAGGTTGGAAGCGAAGCAGGGTCAGTACTTGGTGAGAGACCACCAAAGAAGACTCTGTAGAGGAAGGCAATGGCAAGCCACCTCTGCTTCTCATACACCTTGAAAGCCCCTTGCTGGGGTCTCCATAGGTTGGAAGCGAAGCAGTTTAGAATGCTTAGTCCTGCCCTCATGTGTATCTCAGTTTGGTGTAGTGGTTAAGTGCGCGGACTCTAATCTGGGAGAACCGGGTTTGATTCCCCACTTCTCCACTTGCAGCTGCTGGATGACCTTGGGCAAGCCATAGTTCTGTTAGAGCTGCCCTCTCAAGGAGAGTTCTGGAAAGAGCTCTCTCACCCCCACCTACCTCACAGGGTGTCTGTTGTGGGGAGGGGAAGGGAAAGGAGTTTGTAAGCCACTCTGAGACTTCGAGTGAAGGGTGGGGTATAAACCCAATCCTCAACACGAGCAATCGCAACTGGAACATCTCCATATGTCTGAAACAACAAATAATTAGTGCCAAAGTATTTGTGCTTGTTGTGTTTAGGGACACCCGAATCCCACAATAGCAAGGTTGCTATCAGTTTTTTTTCTGGCCTCCCATGGAGCAGATTTCCACGGCATCTGTGACCAAGCTGAAATTCACCCAGATCCATGTGTGCGTACCCTTTATTTCCATCTCCCTCCCATTGTTTTGTAAAATCTAGAAATGGAGTGTTTGCTGAACTGGAGTGACTTTCCAATAAATATGAAGTTAGGCTCTCAGTTTAATTTTCATATATTTAACTCCTTTCAGCCTTTGTTTCTACTAAGCCCTTTAATAGCCAAGAACACCTCCAGAGGAATACAAACCCATAGTGGGTCGTGTTAAGAGATTATTACTAGTGGCAATTACTTGATTGTGGATTTACAGAGGACTGTTTCATAGCAGACATTACAGGCTTCCTTGAAAACGGATGTTGTTTATGTACTCGTATTATTGTATTTAGTGACTTGCTTGCTTAAAAAGCCCGCATGTTTATTGAGAAGGATCATGATTCTTTTGAGATGAATAACAGACAGCTGTTGAATATTTGGAAACATTGTGTGAAACTGTATTACAGTAATTGGAATTGTTTTGCTAAAAATTGTTATGAACATACAGTGCTTAGCTTTGGCTATATTATGCAGATTTTTGCGGGGAACATGGTAGTAGAAAGCACCATTGGTTTGCCATTTACTGCCTGGGCGTAGCAAACCTTCACTTTATTGATGGTCTCCCATCTAAGTACTAATCAGGTCTGACCAGGGCTTTTTTTGTAGAAAAAGCCCAGCAGGAACTCATTAGCATAATAGACCACACCCAACAGCAGAAACACATTAGCATATTAGGCCACACCCATGACAATACAGCTCATTAGCACATTAGGCCACACCCCCCATGTTGCCAGAAGTGTCGTCATCCAGCCACACCCGCCTTTCGCTTCTTATTCTGTTGACCTTGTTTGTTGTCAAAACCCAGGGCCTTTTTTGTAGCAGGAACCCCTTTGCATGTTAGGCACACCCCAAATGTAGCCAATCCTAATGAGTTCCTGCTGTTGGGTGTGGCCTATTATGCTAATGAGTTCCTGCTGGGTGTGGCCAACTCGGGAGCCAGCCGGAACTCCGTTCCTGTGCGTTCCTGCCCAAAAGTAGCCCTGGGTCTGACCCTGTTTAGCTTCTGAGATCTGATGAGACCAGCCTAGTCTGATCAGGGCACGGGGAATATATTAAGTACCATTTGGAACCACAATTTAAATTCTGTTTGTAATGGATTGCAGAAAATAAATCTTTGAGCAATGCCAAAGTGTCTTAGCGCTGAAGGAACTGTTGTCTTAATGTTCACGTCATATGTGGTGGACCTGTGATAAAAGTAAAAAAAAAATTGGGCCTGGGTTCATGAAATGTTGCAAAAAAATTTAGGAACTAATATACCTTTTCTACCAGAATTGTTTTTACTGAACATAGTTCCAGAAAATTATAAAAAACAAGACTCCTATTTTATTATACATGTTGTTAAAACTGCTAGAATACTGTACGCTAAATATTGGAGAAGAAAAGAGACACCATCAAAAGAAGAAATAAAGAAACTACTGGAAACTGCCGAGATGGATAGATTGACTTTATTTTGGGAAGGACAAAAAGAGGAAAATTTTGAAAATGCATGGTCAAGACTTTACAGGTGGATTGAAGAATATATTAAATGAACTGTGTATACAACCGAGACAAAATATAATAAGAACAGAATAAGAACACTGATAGCAATACGTGCAAAAGTTTAAATGGATATGTTAAGGTGTAGAAATTTACCTTTGTTTAGGGAGAGAAAAAACAAGAGATAATTAATGGATTCATTCTCCCATTGTATGTTTGTTTGTTACATTTGTTTGGTTTTTTGTCGTTTCGTTTGTTGTTATAAAATAAAAACCGTTCGTAAAAAAAAAAGTTCACGTCAGCACAGCCTTACACTTCTTTTCATACTTTGAAAATATCTGGATGCTGATGTCTCAGGAAACTACCTCTCTCCTTATGCTGGAGAAGCAGAGATCCAAATTTCTCAAGAGGCCTGTTTCCCTTATTGAATTGCATGTTCGCCTTCCAATTCAAAGACCCTTGAACTGTGAAGAGGTCTAGTCTGTGTTTCTCCACCAGGACTTCATTTCTAAGGTCTCTTTCTAAACCCAGTCGCCTCAAGCATTGGGGAAAGTCGTCCCCCCCAGTCTCCCCTCTCTTTAAACAACGGCATTGCACAGTTGGCTCGGACTATTACAGATTTTAATTTTTCTTTTGGCTTTGTTCTGAAACATCAGGCATCGTCGCCTGCCAGATTCAAGATCCAAAAAATTATACGCACCCCTAGAGCATAAAACCAGAATGGTCAATTTTGTGTTTTGGCCTTCCCCTATCCTTCCTTTATAACACCCAGGGCTCCAGCCCTGTTAAATAATACAGTTTCTAGATCCATTTAAATTACTCTCTTGCCAACTGTGGCACTGTAACAGAAAACCTGTCCACATTCTCTGAGAAAGGCTGCGTTATTGTGCAGTGGAGTGTTATGCTCTGGGAGGGGGCGTGTGGGGAGGGGATGCTCATAAAAGAGTAGGAAGGCGCACATGTCTTTTCGCTCCTACAATTAACAAGAGCGATGTGAACTGGAAGCTCATTACCCTCATTATCGCTACCAAAAAACAAAAGGGAAGCCGTGTTTCTCAAAGTGCCAACTCAAAATGTAAACATTTTGGAATATTAAAAATTGTTTTTCTTCTTTTTTTAAAAAAACCCCACCCTTCTGAGAGCTGATTTTAAAAAGTAGCTAGAATGACTTAGCGCAGCCAGTGCATTAAATGCAATTCTCACCCCCCCAGTTCACTAAACTATTATGATTGCCGATAAGTTATCCTTCTGTGACCTCAAGATTGTTTTGCTCTAAGCTCAGTACCGTCTCCGTTATTTAGCGAATCGCAGTAAGACTCTGGTAACCTAGCGTGACTTCCCCCGTGATGTACAGTACCTATTTTAATCACAAGTAATGTATCCCCTTCCTTCCATGAGTTTATGCAGAATGCGTCTGCTCGATTTGCGTTTGTATAACCGGAGACCCACAGATGTTGCCTCCGTGAGAAGACGCCAGGCATTGTGCAGATGACTCTACCTACTAACGACTTTAATTAGATTTTTATTGCAGGACATGGAGAGTTAAATTGTAACTAAAGTGCTTGTGGGATGAAAGGGAGAGGGAAAGACAACAATGAGACCCTTACTTATCGAGAGATACCCTGTCGCTAAGAATTGACATGGAATCTCTTCCACCGTTTCTCGCACAACACGAAAGATAATACGCTTTTGAGCACCTGTTATTAAATTAGTCAAGTCGTATGCAGAACAGTCTCATTAATCAGAATTGCTGGGATTTTGGACCCTAACCCTAAACCAAGTACACATGTCTTTAACTGTCTATTTTACTGTCCAATAGTTCATGGATGAAAATAGGGACACGCTAGTCAAATTGTACCGTCTGCTCTGTACACGTTAAAGGGGATTAGTCATATTCATGGAGGAGAGGTCTATCAGTGGCTACCAGCCATGGTGACTAATGGGAACCTCCACATTCAGGGAAAGCAGGGGTCATTTCATAGAAAAAGAGGCGCAGGAGCTCATTAGCATAACTCATTAGCATAACTTATTTGCATATGCACCGCCCCCTGACATCACTGGAAGTGTGTCAGAAGGCAACACCCACTACTCAGGCTCCACTGGACTGTTTTGGATTGCTAGCTATTGGGGGGGGGACGTGCAGATCTGTCCTCACAGAGGAGGGAGAGCTTGTACTTGAGCTTGGTCTTAAAGGTGCCACTGGACTGTTTTGCATTGCTAGCTATGGGGGGGGGGAACGTACAGATCTGCCCTCACAGAGGAGGGAGAGCTTGTACCTGAAGGTGGGCCGGGGGGGGCTCTGCAAATTACCTGGCTGCTTCTTGCTCCTTGTGGCCAACTGAGGGCTGCTGGGAGCAGGGGGCGGGGCTTGTTGCATGTGCCCACCCCCTGGGCTCCTTACTGCCGGAGCTCCGCTCCTGCGCGCTCCCACAGGAAATGATCCCTGAGAGGAAGTCAGCCTCTAAATAGCTGGATCAGGAGGTAACATGAGGGGAAGGTCTTGGCCTCCGTGCTCTGTTGTTGGACCTCTACCAAAACTGGTTGGCCACTGTGTGAGACCTGTTATTTGATTTCTAGGGGAACTGACCCAGCAGGGCTCTTCTTAGGTTCTTATGCTATCTTTGTTAATTCAGCAATTTGTAAGAACACTGCTGTTTCTTTTGTCATGGGTTCTAGCTGCCCCTACATACATCACTTCAGGCAAAGCCCATAGACGATAAAGCAATGCACATTTACAAGATCCCAAGTCTGTACCGATATATTATCTACCACTGGAAAAATATCCCCTTTGTGGCTGTGGTGCACGAAACGACAAGGTGTGCCCCATATGATGCCTTAACACTCATGCAAATGTATCTACACAGTTGCGTGCTAGAGATGAGTTGCACCTACCTGTTATTTGATTTCTAGGGGACGTTGGGGAAGCAGCATAACCCCACTGTGCACATGTTGTTGTTGTTCAGTCGCACAGTCGAGTCCGACTCTTCGCGACCCCATGGCCCAGATCACGCCAGGCCTTCCGCCGTCCTCTGAAGTTGGCTCAACTTCATGTTCGTTGCATCTATGATCCTTTGCCGTCCCCGTCTTCTTTGACCTTCGATCTTTCCCAGCATCAGGGTCTTCTCCAGGGAGTGCTCCCTTCTCATTGGGTGTCCAAAGTATTTGAGCTTCAGTTTCATTATCTGGCCTTCCAGGGAACAGTCAGGGTTGATTTCTTTTAGGATTGACTGATTTGATCTTCTTGCAGTCCAAGGGACTCTCAAGAGTCTTCTCCAGCACCATAGTTCAAAAGAATCTATTCTTCGGTGCTCGGTCTTCCTTATAGTCCAACTCTCGCAGCCATACATGACTACTGGGAATACCATTGCTTTGACCATGCGGACTTTTGTTGGCAGGGTAATGTCTCAACTTTTTATCATACTGTTTAGGTTCGCCATCGCTTTCCTCCCAAGGAGCAGGCGTCTTTTAATTTCATGGCTGCTGTCACAGTCTGCGGTGATCTGGGATCCCAGGAAGTTGATTCCAGCTTGCAGTGAACATATGAATGAATGATCTCCAGAATATTCCATTGTTAACAGCCTTCCTCAGGTCTTGCAAACTGAGGGCCCTGACCTCCTTGATTGAGTCAATCGATCTCATGTTGGGCCTTCCTCTTTTCCTGCTGCCTTCAACTTTTCCTGAACAACTTCAGGCTTTGCCTGTACAACAATGCTCCCTTCTAAGCTGTGGAGTCTTGTGAGCAAAAATTCTACTTTGTGAGCTACTGGCATGAAGAAGAAGAAGAAGAAGAAGAAGAAGAAGGAAGAAGCAGAAGAGATTGGATTCATACCCCGCCCTTCACTATCCAAAGGTGTCTCAGAGCGGCTTATAAACTCCTTTCCCTTCCCTTCCCCACAACAGACACCCTGTGAGGTAGGTGGGGCTGAGAGAGCTCTTGACAGTCTGAACTCGGTCATTGTTCTGGCTAATGTCTGAACAGTTACCCAGCAGACCAGGGTGAGGAGTATTTTCAAGCTCCCCACCTCAAGCTTCCAGAATGGAGGGGGATATTGCAGCAATTTGAACACCTATGAAGCTGTCTCACACTGAATCAGACCATCAAGGTCAATATTGTCTACTCAGACTGGCAGCAGCTCTCCGGGGTCTCAGACAATTCTCTTTCACATCACCTTCCACCTGATTCTTTTAGGTGGAGATGCTGGGGATTGAACCTGGGACTTGCTGCTTTCCAGGGTCTCAAGGAGAGGTCTTCCACATCACCTACTATCTGATCCTTTTTATCTGGAGATGCCGGGGATGGAACCTGGGACCTTCTGCTCTCCAGGATCTCAGGCAGAGGTCTTCCACCGTTATTTTTGTAGCTGGTGAAGCCAGAGGTTGAACCTGGGACTTGCTGCTTTCCAGGGTCCCAGGGAGAGGTCTTCCACATCACCTACTATCTGATCCTTTTTATCTGGAGATGCCAGGGATTGAACCTGGGACCTTCTGCTCTCCAGGATCTCAGGCAGAGGTCTTCCACCTGATCCTTTTAGCTGGTGAAGCCAGGGATTAAACCTGGGACTTGCTGCTTTCCCAGGTCTCAGGGAGAGGTCTTCCATGTCACCTACTATCTGATCCTTTTTATCTGGAGATGCCAGGGATTGAACCTGGGACCTTCTGCTCTCCAGGATCTCAGGCAGAGGTCTTCCACCGTTATTTTTGTAGCTGGTGAAGCCAGAGGTTGAACCTGGGACTTGCTGCTGTCCAGGGTCTCAGGGAGAGGTCTTCCCCATCACCTACTATCTGATCCTTTTTATCTGGAGATGCCGGGGATGGAACCTGGGACCTTCTGCTCTCCAGGATCTCAGGCAGAGGTCTTCCACCTGATCCTTTTAGCTGGTGAAGCCAGGGATTAAACCTGGGACTTGCTGCTTTCCCAGGTCTCAGGGAGAGGTCTTCCATGTCACCTACTATCTGATCCTTTTTATCTGGAGATGCCAGGGATTGAACCTGGGACCTTCTGCTCTCCAGGATCTCAGGCAGAGGTGTTCCACCTGATCTTTTTAGCTGGTGAAGCCAGAGGTTGAACCTAGGACCTTCTGCTGTCCAGGGAGCTCTTCCTTTTGGCTCTTGTCAGAACTACAGCTTGCCCAAGGTCACGCCAGCAGCTGCAAGTGGAGGAGTGGGGAATCAAACCCGGTTCTCCCAGATTAGAGTCTATGCACTTAACCACTACACCAAACTGGCTCTCAGTTGTGAGTGAGCGATTTGGCTACTGCATAAATTAGTTCGCTCTGGGGCCATCCTTCCTGAGCTAAGGCAAAAATGTGTAATTAATTAATAGAGTTTCCACTCCAAAGCAGCCATTTTCTGCAGGGGAACTGAGCTCTGTTGTCTGGAGATCAGCCGCAATCCCAGGAGATTTCTAGATGCCACCTGAGGACTGGCAACCCCCACAGGGTTTTCAAGGCAAGAGACATTCAGAGGTGGTGTCCAATGTTCCCTCTAAGCTGAGGAGTCTTGTGAGCAAAAATTCTACTTTGTGAGGTAATGACATTACAGTGGTGAGCGAGCGATTTGGCTACTGCATAAATTAGTTTGCTCTGGAGCCATCCCTTCCTGAGCCAAGGCAAAAATGTGTGAGCCGGAGGCTAAAAAACTGTGAGCTAGCTCACACTAAGTCAGCTTAGAGGGAACATTGGTGGTGTCAGGTTCCACAGCCAAACAAAGGAGTACACGCTTATCATAAGGTTATACTTTAATGTAAGAGCTATAGAGGCAGTAACATCGTCACTGTTAGGAATGGCTACTTTCCTACAAGCATAATGGGATATAGGGTATTCGCAGGGCTATTTTTGGGCAGGAACGCACAGGAACGGAGTTCCGGCTGGCTCCCAAGTTGGCCACGCCCAGCAGGAACTCATTAGCATAATAGGCCACACCCAACAGCAGGAACTCATTCGGATTGGCTACTTTAGGGGTGTGTGGCCTAACATGCAAAGGAGTTCCTGCTCCAAAAAAAGCCCTGGGTTTTGACAACAGACAAGGTCAACAGAATAAGAAAAGGTGGGTGTGGCTGGATAACCACAGTTCTGGTAACATGTGGGTGTGGCCTAATGCGCTAATGAGCTGTGCTGTCAGGGGTGTGGCCCAATATGCTAATGAGTTCCTGCTGTTGGGTGTGGCCTATTATGCTAATGAGTTCCTGCTGGGCTTTTTCTACAAAAAGAGCCCTGGGTATTCGTATGCACTCCCCCCACTCCTAGGCCAATCGGCCTGACTCCCGCACGCAGGAGAATGGGGCCCCAGGCCGTTACAGTCAAAGCTGGGAATCGAAACTTATCCCACCGGTAAATGATGGGAAGACACTACACAGAGAAGCAAGAACGAAGGAATGCGGCAGCAACTGGTACACAGGTCAAGCAGATGCACTCTTGCCCATAAACATCATGGCAGCATAGCTGACAGGTGGTTTGCAATGGCCTGTCTCTGCGTAGCGGCAACCCGGGACTTCCTTGGTGGACTCCCATCCAAGTGCTAACCAGGCTGACTCGGTTTAGCTTCTGAGATCTGACCACATTGGGCTAGCCTGGGCCATCGAGGTCAGGTCTAGGAGAATGTTGGCATATTGACGTTATTTTACCTCATGTCACCTATAGGTCTTCATAGTGAGAGAGACCGAAAGCTTCAAAAAGTTTGGGAATGTTTGTCTTCCGTGAACTGAATAATCTTCCCTTTTAAAATCAGAGAAAATAGAGGGGAGAAAAAGATTTCAGGGTTATTTCACGCCTGAAAAGAAGAATTTATGCCATAATAAATTTGCTAATTCACCTCAAGAGTCACTTGTTTTTGCCGTAACGGAGGAACATGGTCGCCCTTCCTGAAGTTGACAAGGAGCGTTGTTTGGAGGGGGCGAGACTTTGTGCCACAAGAGAGAACGTCAAACGTTTGGTGCTCACATCCACTCAACCTCTGGACCTTCCGAGTTCCTCTTGGCTGGGAAGCCGCCCCGAAACACCAAAGGCGCATTTTCACACCTGATGTGGCACCTTTGAAAGACGCAGGTCTCTCTGCACTTCGGTTGGTGAATTGGATGCTTTCTGAAATGCCCCCAGTTTTTAAGAAGTATGTGGGGTGAATCCTGAGGCTGGGTGCTGAAAGGTCATTAGCTCGGAGAAAGCTGACGCTCATTAGAGTGGCCGTGAATTGTGTGAAGGCGAAGACGCACCTGCCCTCGTCCTCTCCTTTCCTCTAATGCACCATGACTGAGCCTAAAGACTCCCCAACACGAAAATAAACAAAACAAGTGAGCCGAACATTTTCATACCATTGTCTGCAGCTGTCAAACGGGGGACAGAACATGAAGCCTAGCTGTTCTGAAACAGTTCGAGGCCTTTCCCTTCGGGCCTGGCTTGTTAATCCTGAGGAAAGCTCCCAAACGTGGAGCGGAGAGAAGTGAACCCTTTTTGCGATAATCAAGCAAGAGCTGTCATCTTACAAAGGTGAGGTGACACGCGCAGAAACTTCTTCCCTTGGTAAGGGGGAGGCCTTGAGCTTGCGGCTCACAGGCCCTAAATGCTGGAACCAATGTTCCCTCTAAGCTGTGAAGTTTTGTGAGCAAAAATCCTACTTTGTGAGCTACTGGTATGAAAGTTGTGAGCGAGCAATTTGGCTACTGCAGAAATTAGTGTGCTCTGGAGCCATCCCTTCCTGAGCTAAGACAAAAATGTGTGAGCCGGGGGCTAAAAAAACTGTGAGCTAGCTCACACTAACTCAGGTTAGAGGGAACAATGGCTGGAACTACAATGTTCTCCCATAGGATTGCCAACTAAGGTTGCTAGACCCCCCCCAATGCCAGTCCCCACCGCCCCACCACTGATCAGCTGGCCAGCGGGGGGGTGGGAAGATAAAGGCTTTCGAGCAAGGGAACCTTTACCTTTACCTGAATTATGGTGCCCAAAAATAGCCCTGGAAGGCAGCATAGTATAGCCCTATCTTGTCAGATCTCAAAAGCTAAGCAGGGTTGGTGCTGGGATAGGAGACCACCATGGAAGACTCTGCAGAGGAAGGCAACAGCAAGCTACCTCTGCTTCTCACTTGCCTTAAGAGACCCTTGCTGGGGTTGCCATAAGATAGAAGCTAAGCATGGTCAGTACTTGGAAGGGAGACCTCCAAGGAAGACTCTGTCGAGGAAGGCCATGGCCAACCACCTCTGCTTCTCACTTGCCTTAAGAGCCCCTCGCTGGGGTTGCCATAAGTCGGCTGTGACCAGAGGACACTTATGTACAGGGCTATTTTTGGGCAGGAACGCACAGGAACGGAGTTACGGCTGGCTCCTGAGTTGGCCATGCCCAGTAGGAACTCATTAGCATAATAGGCCACACCCAACAGCAGAAACTCATTAGGATTGGCTACATTCAGAGTGTGTGGCCTAACATGCAAAGGAGTTCCTGCTACAAAAAAAGGCCCTGGGTTTTGACAACAAACAAGGTCAACAGAATAAGAAGCAAAAGGTGGGTGTGGCTGGATGACCACACTTCTGGTAACATGGGGGTGCGGCCTAATGTGTGCTGTGCTGTCAGGGTTGTGGCCTAATATGCTAATGAGTTTCTGGTGTTGGGTGTGGCCTATTATGCTAATGCGTTCCTGCTGGGCTTTTTCTACAAAAATAGCCCTGCTTATGTACATTAATGGCATGGGGGAGGCTGAGTTCCCTTCTCCCATTCCCCCCCCCCCATACTCCCTGATCAGAATTAGGCACTGTGTGTACGGGAACTGAAGAAAACCCACAACTCAAGTCTGACGGTTACATATGGTGAGGACATCACACCCAAACAGTGCATAGTCAATAATGTGTGAGTCGGTCTCTTTACATTTGTGTCGTCCAGATGAGACTTTTAGCATAACCTTGCTCACCATTTGTTTCTATTGGCTCGATTAATGCATTCCCTTAATAGTTTGATGTCATTGGGAGGTAGTTGTGAATTTTATGCAGGGTATTGGACTAGATGACGCTGGAGGTCCCTTCCAACTTTATGATTCTATGATTCATTGGGTTCACGTGCTGGACAAGAGACTAGCAGAAATTAATGGTAGAGGAGAAAAAAGACACAGAAGCACAAAGTCCAAAGCATCAGATGATGTGCAGGCAAGCTGAAGGCCGCAGTCCAGTTCCGCCTGAAGAAGAAGAGGAGGAGGAGGAGATTGGATTTATACCCTGCCCTTCACTCAGAGTCTCCGAGCGGCTTACAAACTCCTTTCCCTTCCCCTCCCCACAACAGACACCCTGTGAGGTAGGCGGGGCTGAGAGAGCTCTTTAGAGAACTGCTCTTGAGAGAACAGCTCTGAGAGAACTTGTGACTGACCCAAGGTCACACCAGCAGCTGCATGTGGAGGCGTGGGGAATCAAACCTGGTTTTCCCAGATCAGAGTCCGTGCTCTTAACCGCTACACCAAACTTTAGTGGTGGTAGATTTTCCAGGCTGTATGACGTTTCGCCAGCAGCTGTGACTGGTAACTGGTGACTGGTGTGCAGGTAATTTATATCTGCCTACCATTTTTCTTCTCACCTTGACACATCTCACCTTGACACAGAGAGTACTCCATCTTTCTGTGTGATACCTCTGAGGATGCCAGCCACAGCTGCTGGCGAAACGTCAGGTACTACAATGACAAGACCACGGCCATACAGCCCGGAAAATCTGCAACAACTAATGAACTCCGGCTGTGAAAGCCTTCGACAACATACTACACCAAACTGTTCAACAGTCCAAGAGATCACCCTCTCTTCCTAATCAATGTCCCTAATCTTCCTGGACCTAAAGAGCCTCTTGCTCAGGGTAAAAGAGGAGAGCGCAAAAGTGGGCTTGAAGCTCAACATCAAAAAAACTAATATCATGGCATCCGGCCCCATCACTCCTTGGCAAATAGAAGGGGAAGTCGTGGAAGTAGTGACAGACTTCACGTTCCTGGGATCCCAGATCACCGCAGACTGTGACTGCAGCCATGAAATTAAAAGACGCCTGCTCCTTGGGAGGAAAGCGATGGCGAACCTAAACAGCATGATAAAAAGTAGAGACATCACCCTGCCAACAAAAGTCCGCATGGTCAAAGCAATGGTATTCCCAGTAGTCATGTATGGCTGCGAGAGTTGGACGATAAGGAAGGCCGAGCGCCGAAGAATAGATGCTTTTGAACTATGGTGCTGGAGGAGACTCTTGAGAGTCCCTTGGACTGCAAGAAGAACAAATCAGTCAATCCTCAAAGAAATCAACCCTGACTGTTCCCTGGAAGGCCAGATAATGAAACTGAAGCTCAAATACTTTGGCCACCAAATGAGAAGGGAGCACTCACTGGAAAAGACCCTGATGCTGGGAAAGATTGAAGGTCAAAGAAGACGGGGACGGCAAAGGATGAGATGGTTAGACAGTGTCATAGATGCAACGAACATGAAATTGAGCAAACTTCAGAGGATAGTGGAAGACCGGAAGGCCTGGCGTGATCTGGTCCATGGGGTCGCGAAGAGTCGGACTCGACTGTGCGACTGAACAACAACAAAATGTTCTTAATTGAGTCCCACCCACGGCCAGGGTGA
>NW_015174852.1:1073845-1074679 GCF_001447785.1 Gekko japonicus
GGGGCACCTGCCTTCCGGTGGAGTGGCGGCAAAAGAAGAACTGTGGTGCTGGCAGCAGGCGGCGGCGGGGTGACCCGGCAAGAACATGGCGGCGAGTCGACATCGAGCAGCAGGCTTTCCGGGCGGGGACTGGTCCAGAGACGCAGCGACGCAGCATGGCCAGAACCAATCGGACGGAGGTCGGTGCAGCAGTCGTTGCACAGTCGCGGACCATGGAACTACCCCAGAAGGAGATGCTGTGGAGCCGCGCCGAAACGGAACCCACCACGAGGAAGCCGCAGGAAGAACAGAAGAGAAGCCGGCAGGGTGCCTGGTAGGCACTCACCTTCCCTATACATTGTGTGGCCCTAGCTTGGAGTTATAAAATGCCCATGTAAACCGCTCAGAGCCTCCGGGATGGAGCGGTATAGAAATTGAAATAAATAAATAAATGAACCACAAATGAGCAAGGATCCAGGTCATGACGTCACTGACATGTATGTAGCATTGTCATACATTTCCTTGTGCATGACGGCTTCAGGGGAAAGGGGACTCAAGGCACGAGGCCAGAATCACTTAGAGCATTATGGGACGGGGGCACACAAGGGACTGGCACCCCTTCTCAGGGAGGCTCACTTTCCGGTCCAAGGCACGCCATGTTGTGACATTTCCCTCACAGTTGTCCCCCCGCATTACCGCCACTGCCGTACAAAGCGATTGTTGTCTTTGGATATCACATTCGGTTTAGCTACAGCAAGGGTCAAACCGCTGTCAGATGTTTATTTCAGCTGAGTTTTGTCACCCTGTGAGACCGGGAGCGGGGGGGGGGGGGTTGGAGCTCTGGGTAAGGGAAGA
>NW_015174852.1:1074739-1106244 GCF_001447785.1 Gekko japonicus
AGAGGGTGGGGTTTGGGGAGGGGAGGGGCCTCAGCACGGTACAATGCCACAGAGTCCACCCTTCAAAGCAGCCATTTTCTCCAGGGGAGCTGATCTCTGTGAGCTGGAGATCAGTTGTAAAAGCGGGATACCTCCAGGCCACACCTGGAGGCTGGCAACCTTAGTTTGTCTGTCTGTCTAAACGCGTACACACCATACATATCTACACCTCCTCCTTCTTCAGTGTGGTCTAGTGGATAGAGTACCAGACTAAGACCCTGGCCAATCTGGATTCGAATCCCTCCTTCTACCAAGGAAGTTACCTGGGTGACCTAGGGCCCATCACAGACTTTCAGCCTGGCCTACCTCACAGGGTAGATGTTAGGATAAAAATGGAGGAGACAAGAGCACAGCCATCTGCTTTGGGTCCCCATTGGGGGAGAAGGCGGGTGTGGGTCAGTGGACACAGTTCGTCCACAGAAGAGGAAGGGGCGTGTGAAGAAGGTCCCAGCTAGAGGAAGCTATGAGTTGCAGCCTGAAAGCAGTATCTAGGCTTCCAAAGTCCCCCCGGGGGGCGGGGAACCCCCCGCCCCAGAGGCCTGTTCCCCGCCGTCGCCAGATCGGGCTCTGGGGGAAACTCCTCCTCGACGTGCGCGTCACCTGGAAGTGACGCGACCACACTGGGCACGCTGGGGGCAGGGCCATGGCCATCTGAGGGAAAACTCTATGGTTTCCCCTCGTATGGCTGTGGCCCCGCCCCCAGCGTGCCTGGTGTCAACACGGCACTTCTGGGCAGGACTTTTTTTGTAGACAAAGCCCAGCAGGAGCTCATTAGCATATTAGGCCACACCCCCATGTTACCGGAAGTAACCTTTTGCTTCTTATTCTGTTTACCTTATTTGTTGTCAAAACCCAGGGCTTTTTTTTTTTTTGTAGCAAGAACTCCTTTGCATGTTAGGCCACACACCCCTAATGTAGCCAATCCTAATGAGTTTCTGCTGTTGGGTGTGGCCTATTATGCTAATGAGTTCCTGCTGGGTGTGGCCAACTCGGGAGCCAGCCGGAACTCCGTTCCTGTGCATTCCTAAAAAAAAAAATAGCCCTGCTTCTGGGTGACGTGCATGCAGCGTGCGCGCACTTCGCGTGTGCGCGCGCACTGGACACCGGCCGGGAGCCCCCCGCTCTCGGCGAAGATCGACTTGGCAACCCTAGCGGTATCCCAGCTGTACAACCCTACAGTTCAATATCAGGGAGAATCCCAGCATCCCCTTTGCCCCCTCCCTGGTCTTCAGAATGGTTGGAACGTAGACAAAGGAGGGTTCGGCACAAGATGTTGTAAAGATGGCAGAATGCATGATTAGCAGCCCAGTAACACCTGGATCCAGACAGTGAGGATGGGTGCGTGCACACCTGCCTGATGCAATCCAGCTGCAAGACGCGTGTCTCTGTTATAGTGGTTGGAGAACGGAGGAGACTGGCTGTAGAAGCGATGTGTCGCTTTACTCCCAACGCTGCTGCTGCTGCTGCTGCTGCTGACCCTACCCTTGACTCATGACTCTGAACCTTTGGACCATGTTTGGACTCTGGCCTCCAGATCTGCCCACTAACGTGTTGCTTCTGCCGCATTACCTACACGGTGTTCGACCTGGGAGCTAGACTCTAACCACCCTGTGCCAGCTGCACCCACGCCTGGTCTTGCTTGCCCTCCGGCCTGGCTGCCCAGTGTGTTCCAGGACAGTGGAGTATAAACAAAGCGAATAAATGAATACAGAATCTTTTCAAAAGGTTTTTAAATTTGTAGGTTTTAAATACTGGATTTCTAAACTGGAATGTGTTGATTGTATTGTAGAGCTAACTGTTGGAAGCGGCCCGGAGCCCTGCTTGGCGGGGAAAGGAGCGGGATATAAGGTGAGTAAATAAATCTTCAAGCTTAGCCAGTTTGGTGTAGTGGTTAAGTGTGCTGGACTCTGATCTGGGAGAACCAGGTTTGAGTCCCCACTTCTCCACTTGCACCTGCTGATGTGACCTTGGGTCAGTCACAAGCTCTGGCACAGCTGTCCTTGAAAAAGAGCAGTTTCTTTCAGAGCTCTCTCAGCCCCACCGACCTCACAGGGTGTCTGTTGTGGGGAGGGGAAGGGAAAGGAGTTTGTAAGCCGCTCTGAGACTCCAAGTGAAGGGCGGGGTATAAATCCAATCTCCTCCTCCTCCTCCTCCTCCTTCTTTCTTGGCGGAGGGAAGAACAATGTCCCCCCCCCCCCGAGGAAGAAAGGAAGAGTTACCAGCTCTGGGTAGGGAAATACTGGGAGATTTGGGGGGTGGAGCTTGAGGAGGGAGGAGGAGCTTCAATGCCATAGAGTCCACCTCCAAAGCGGCCATTTTCTCCAAGTGAACTGATCTCTGTTGCTTGGAGATTGGAATCGTAATCCCACAGGGTTGCCAAACCTCCCAGTTTGGCAGGGGTTCCCTGCTTTTTGGGGGGGTTCTACCCGCCCGAAGCCCCAACGCCCACAGCCACCCCTCTCCCTTCTCTCTTGAGAGAGAGAAGGGAGAGAGTGGTGGCTGCGGGCCACCCACCTGTTGTCTGCTTTGAAATCGGGAGCCCCTTTAAGTGCAGGGAGCTGGCGTTTCCCCGCGCTGGATCTCCGAGGAGATTGGGCATGCTAGCGGGGGGGTGGGCGGACATCCCCACCTCACAGGGTGTCTGTTGTGGGGAGGGGAAGCGAAAAGGAGTTTCCAAGGTGCTCCGAGACACCTTTGGGTAGTGAAGAGCGGGGGATAAATCCAATCTCTTCTCTTCTTCTTTTACCTCACAGGGTGCCTGTTGTGGGGAGGGGAAGGGAAAGGAGATTGTAAGCCGCTCTGAGACTCCTTTGGGTAGTGAAGGGAAAGGTATAAATCTATATATCTAATAGCGAAAGGCGCCCACTGCGTGCGGATACTTAAATCCGCTCATCGGGGGCACCTGGGGGGGAGGGAGATTTTTGTGCACACTTGGGGCAGACCCCAGGTGTGCACAAAAATCTAAAAACCTGAAAAAAATATCGGGGGGATACTTAAATCCCCCCCAAAAGTGAAAGAGCACCCCCTGCGCATGCGCAGGGGACGCTCTGCGAACTCCCTTGCCGCCACCACTTGGGGGGGGGGAGAGCAGCACGGCCCTAGCGGCAAGCCGCTCGGGCGGGCCGGGAAGGGCAGCAAGGCCCCAGCTTGGGCCTCACTTCGAAGCCGGGGGGGGGAAAGGGAAGGGGGGAGATCAAGCAGGGGGGTGGAGGAGACGGGGGAGGAACCGGTGGGATGGGGGGGGACTTACCTCCTCCTGCTGCTTCCTCCTCTGCCTCCTGTGTGGAGGTCCCTCCCCCCCGCGGGTATCGCGGGTCCCGCCCCCTTGTCCAATCTATTCTTCTTCTTCTTCTACCACACAGGGTGTCTGTTGTGGGGAGGGGAAGGGAGAGGAGTTTGTAAGCCGCTCTGAGACTCCTTTGGGTAGTGAAGGGCTGGGTATAAATCCAATCTCTTCTTCTCTTCTTCTTCTTTTACCTCACAGGGTGCCTGTTGTGGGGAGGGGAAGGGAAAGGAGTTTGCAGGCCGCTCTGAGACACCTTTGGGTGGTGAAGGGCGGGATATAAATCCAATCTCTTCTTCTTCTTCTACAACTGTACTAACTAAAATAAAAAAAATGCTGCTTAGGCCTGCATGCTTACCTTGAAAACATTTCCTGTAAAGCCCCCCCAGCATTCATTGTGTTGCTGGCCTTACTTCCCACAAAGAAGATGGCCGCAGAGAGGATGCCAACTGGACCACTTTCAACTCAGTTGACTTCTATCTGAGAGATATATCTGTGTGTGTTTGTTTGTATGTGCCCACAAGAGGGGGGGGGGAGAGAGAGGAAGAGAGAGATGGGTGGATGATCAGTTATGGCCCGCTGTGTACATTTTAATTATATTGACCTTCTTTGGCTCCTGTAGTCATGAATAAGTGAAGCACGCTGCAATCTGCGGTATGTATTTTGCAAAACCCTCACCATCTGGGTGAGGTTTCTGGACCAGCCTTTTGTAACTCTCTGAGCTGGCTCTGCCGCTTGACGTTTCAGAAGCAGCAATTGGCATCTCTGTTTCCAACCCGTGCCCAGATTGGGTTGATTTGGCTTACGTCTTCCCCTTGGAAAAAAACGTCATTCCAAAGTTGTTTGGGCGACGTTCATCGAGCCAGTGACCCGCTGCGACAACACAGATGACTTTCGAACGGGGTACGGCGACCTGAAGCAGATGTCTTGAGTCCACACCTCAGTGAAGGGATACGCAACCGGTTCAGCGGCTGGCAAATCCAGTTCTAGGATCAAAGCAAGCGTGGACATTCTCCTGCTAGAGAACTTGGACAGCTGCCATTGACATAACTCACTCTAAACTAGCATTTTACATTCAGGAGTAAACTGTTACGGATACGATGGACTACCAAAAAGACAAATCAGCAGGTTCTGTATCAAATCAAGCCTGAATTCTCCCAAGAAGCTAAAATGACTGCTGTACTTTGGGTTTTTTTAATTTACTTTTTAATTTGCATCATAAATTATTATTACATTACAATACAGTTCCCGTTCTCTTATGATGCCTTTCCCCCCCTTTTATATCCCACCCCCCACAAAGTGACCATCACATAACTTCAAATACCATGAGCACATTTTTTCCATTTTTTCCAGTATTACGGAATTGGCTCCTCCATTATTTACCCACTGAAAGTATTCCGACCATTTCTTTTTTATCTCCTCCATCTTTCCATCCCATGCCTTATCTTGTTTAATACTTTCCAATATATCTGACTGAATATATTCGTACAAATAGTCGTTCCATCTATCTAAAGACCACTTCGAGTTCTCCTTCCAACCGTATGCAATCACAGCATGCGCGGCTAATAATATTGCTTTAAAGATATCTTGATTTCGTCTCTTGATGTTATAGTTTCCCAGTACGCCCATAAATAATAAATCTCCATCTATTTTAAGATCCACCTTACATAACCCTACTATCTTTCCCCGTACCTTTCCCCAGAAATCTCTAACCTTTGGGCATTCCCACCAACTGCTGTACTTTGGTCACATGATGAGATGACTAGACTCACTACAAAAGACAAGAATGCCAGGACAAGTGGAAGGCAGCAGGAAAAGAGGAAAACCCAACTTGAGATGGATGGACTCCATCAAGGAAGCCACAAAGGGCCTCCGTTTGCAAGACCTGGGCGAGGCTGTCAATTACAGGATGATTTTGACAGTCGTTAATTCACAAGGTTGCCCAGGGCTTTTTTGGGGAGGGGGGAAAGAGGTGCCGGAACTCGCAAGAGGGAAACGAAGTTTTCAGTCTGTGCACTGAAGACTCATGGACTTTTAAACGTTTTAAAAAGAATTCCGTCAAAGAGGTTCTGGAACTCCGTTCCATTCCGATGGGTTCTCCCAGAAAAAAAGCCCTGGGGTTGCCATAAATTGGAAGTGAATTGATGGCACGCGTGCACGCACACACACACATGCACACGCACACATTTTTATATATAGTCACACAGCCTGGTGCTCTGAGCCTCTGAGAGAAGTTAATATGCCTCATAGTGGGTGCGTTCAGACGAGGCATTTTCAACGGAATAGGTGCCGGTTGGAATCGGTGTACTTACCGGCATTCACACGGCGAACATCTGCCTTCCGTCCCTAACCGTTGCAAAGAGCTTTAAACTGTTGTATTCTGCCACTAGGTCCCCAAGTGGTGGTATCCTGAGTGCAACGGTTGTAATCACTTTACTCCTGTCTAATCGCTCTCCAGCGTTGTAGAGCCACTTCCGTTCGGAAGCCCAAGGCTTCCGATTTTCGCCCGGTCGGCAATATGCGCTTGGGCGAAGCTTCGCCCCGGCGTTTGTTTTTTAAAAAACTTTTAGAAGTGTCCGGGACCTCAGGGAGGCCACTTTGCTCTTTAAACTTTAAAGGTAAGTCAGGTTTTTTTTGCACATGCGCAAAGATCGCCATTCTGTGGATGGCTGCCTACGCGCATGCTCAAACTGAGGGGTTTTTTTTTGGGTTTTTTAAACGCCGACGCCCGCTGCATGTGAACGGGCATACAGCGATGGGCTTCGCAGACAGGAGGTAAGTGTGATCATGTTTCAGACGGCATAAACTGCACCGGTTCTAACTGGTACAGTTTATGCCGGCTGAAACGCCCCGTCTGAACGCACCCAGAGGGTGGCTGGATGTGCTCTTAAGACAACACTGTGCCAGGAACCACCACTATCTGCTGCTAAAATGTTGCTGAAATGATATGAACCCCAAGGTCTAAATTCAAATCCCCGCTCTGCTGTGGAAGCTTGGGCCAGTCCCACACCCTTGGCCTAACCTGCCTCACAGAGTTGATGTGAGGATCAAACATAGAAGGGGAGAATGTCGTAAGCCACTTTGTGGAAAAAGATGAATAGCATAGTAGTAGTAGTAGAAGAAGAAGAGATTGGATTTATACCTCGCCCTTCACTACCCAAAGTTGTCTCAGAGTAACTTACAAACTCCTTTCCCTTCCCGCTGAGAGAGCTCTTGACAGAAACGGCTCTTTTTCAAGAACCGCTTTTATCAGAACTATGGCTGGCCCAAGGTCAGGATTTCAGCCAGTACCTGTATATGCATTCTCTTGCCCCCCCTTTTGTTTGCAAGATTTCCTTTTATCTCAAAAGATTTCTTATTACCTTACTTCCTGTACTTCGTGGTCTTTTTATTCAGTTTTTGCGAGCTCCCCCCCCTTTTAAAAAATTAATTATTAATTATTAAGTTCACAAAAAAGAGCGACACAAAAGTAAAACTATTATAATATTATTGACCGGTAGATACTCCCAGAAAAACTAGGCTAAAGCTAATTTTTTGTACAATTTTCGTACACCCACATAACAACTCATATTAGGGCTGCCAAGTGGGGGCGGGTGGCGGGTAAACCCCCGCTTCGGAGGCCTGATTCCCACCGCCGCGGGATCGGGCCCCGGGGGGAACTCCACCCCCCGAAGCGCAGCGTGGCTGCGTCACCAGAGGTGACGCAACCACGTTGATCACATTGGGGGTGTGGCCCCGATCGTCAGAGGGAAAACTCTATGGTTTTCCCTCCGACGATCGGGCCCACGCCCTCAACGTGATCGACGTCGCGCATCACTTCCGGTGACGTGCTGGCGGTGCGCGCAAATCGACGGACGGCTCCCGGAGCCCGGCGAGTCTCCCCCGCCGGTAAGAAAAATTGAACTTGGCAACCCTAACTCATATTGACCCATGTCTGCAATAACCGTTCAATTTTAACCAGATTCTATAATCGTTTCAGAAACCAAATAACTGGCTTCCAGATTTCATCATAATCACAGGATGAAAAAGACAACTGGGAACCAACAAAGAACAATTGTTTACTGTTTCCCCCATGATATCAACATCCCAAAGTTTGTCAAACCAGGCATCTATGGTATTTTTGTGAGCTCTGATCACAATCTGTAGGCTAGGAAGATTTCTCCGGTCAAATAAGAAGCAGCAGTAACAGTCATGTTTGCATAAAATCCCAGCCTAAAATCCCAGCCGATGGGATTACAAGGGATCAGAATGGATTCAGGATCCCCCCCCAGTCTCCCCCCCTTGCTTTAACGGATTGCAAGGCACAGAAGATTCCACTCTTTATAAAACACCAGAGGTCACTGTGTGATCACACTTCCGAGGTTTCCGCAGAGGTCATGGGAGGTCAACAGCGCTTCATCCTTATTGCTGGCCAAGAAGAGCAGAAAAACATGCACTCCTCCGTTCCCGGCTTTCGTCCAATACCACTGGGTCATCGGATCGTAAATAAAAGAGAGATAAAAGAATTCCTGGCTTTGGAGGCTGTAAACATCGCTTGCATATTATGCCCTCCTTCCAGTGGAATGAATACCATACGTATCAGGAGATCAGCTCTGAGTCTTGTGTTCCCTTGTAGGTAAAGTGTTGTCGAGTCACAGCCGACGTATGGTGTCCCCGTATGGTTTTCAAGGCAAGAGATGTTTGGAGATGGTTTGCCATTGCCTTTCTCTGCATATCAGCCTTCCCGGCAAGGCTCTTTTTGTAGCAAGAACTCCTTTGCATATGAGGCCACACACCCCTAATGTAGCCAATCCTCCAAGAGCTTACAGAGCTCTTCTTACAGGGGCTACTGTAAGCTCTTGAGGGATTGGCTACATTATGGGTGTGTCGCTTAATATGCAAATGAGTACCTGCTACAGCCTTCCTTGGTGATTCCCCATCCCCTAACCATGGCCAACCCTGCTTAGCTTCCAAGATCTGACAAGATCAGACTAGTCTGGGTAGGCTTGCCAGCCTCCAGGTGGGGCCTGGAGGTATCCTGCTTTTGCAACTGATCTCCAGCTGACAGAGATCAGCTCCTCTGGAGAAAATGGCTGCTCTGTGGCATTGTGCCATGCTGAGGCCCCTCCCCTCCCCAAACCCCGCCCTCTCCTGTATCCACCCCCAAAGTTTCCATGTTAAGTCCGTGCTTAACAAAATAGCCAGAGAGTGATTTCAGCAAAACTCAGGTTTATTTCAGCTCAACAATCAACTTCTCTGACACGGTACAACTTCTCTGATAGCCCGAACCAGCTTTCATTGTCGCTGTTCGGTATTTAAACATTCCGGGCTAATGTAGCCACACCTACTATACAATTATCAACCTATCAGGTTGATCGCATAACAGCCCAATCATACGCGTTCCCACTACAGACAGTTCAAATGTGATTGGACACAATACTTTCGGCGCGAATCCTTGCCGACGTCTGAAGCTTAGCATAGGTTCGCTATGGGATGATTCTACGTTCATCCTCATGCATTCAGGGCAGCATCTGAATACATTACACTCCAGGTACTTTCCAACCCAGACCTGGCAACCCTAAGTCTGGGCCAGCTAGGTCAGGGCTACGGTTTCTTAACTTTGGCCATTTTGCACATTATATAGAGGCAGACTTGGGCTGGCCACCAAGAATGTGGTGAATCGGGGGACTGGCTCCCTAGTGACCCATGTTATTGCAAACGTGTGCTGTGTTCAAAGGTTCAGATAAAAGAGCCTGCATGGTGTCGTGGTTAGAGCATCTGACTAGGGTCTGGGAGACCCAGGTTCGAATCCCCACTCTACTAAGCAAGCTCACTGGGTGATGTTGAGACAGCCATTCTCTCTTAGACCAACCTACCGCACATGGTGGTGGTGGTGGAAATAAAGCCATGGAAAGTAGAGCAATATAAGCAACTTTGGGGCTGTGGGGAGAGAAACAGGTTATAAATATATAATAAGTACATTTGCAGAGTATACTTAAAACACCCCATCTTGAAAAATGTGTCTGATCGTGACCTGTCCCTTACTGATTTCTTGGGCCTTGGACTTCAGTGGGTGGATTCTGTTTCAGAGATCCAGGAAGTGGACCGAGAGAACAGAAATATATACAGAAATATACTATATACTTTTGCTTCTCACTTTCTTAATGTAATCCAAGTTTCAGTGGTCGCTTAGTGTCTCAAGGTGCTGCTTGTGTTTGAACTTGATGCAGGATCGGGTCTTGCAAGTCTCCATCTTGCTGTTTAGCCAGCTGCGGCCTTTCCTGGACAGAAAAGAATTGGCCACTGTGGTGCAGGCCCTGGTCACATCCAGATTAAGTTAGCATCATGCGCTCCATGTTTGGCTGCTCTTGAGAAGTATTCAGATACTTCAGTTCAGGGGTCATTTCCTGCAGGAGTGCACAGGAGCGGAGCTCCGGCAGTAAAGAGCCCAGGGGGCGGGCACATGCAACAAGCCCCACCCCCTGCTCCCAGCAGCCCTCAGTCAGAGCAAGAAGCAGCCAGGTAAGTTGCAGAGCCCCCCCACCGCCCCCCGGTCCAAAACAGTCCAGTGGCACCTTTAAGACCAAGTTTTGTTCAGGTACGAACTCTCCCTCCTCTGCGAGGACAGATCTGCATGTCCCCCCCCCCCCAATAGCTCGCAATCAAAAACAGTCCAGTGGAGCCTGAGCGGTGGGTGTTGCCTTCTGACACACTTCCGGCGATGTCAGGGGATGTGGCATATGCAAATAAGTTATGCTAATGACTTATGCTAATTAGCTCCTGCACCTCTTTTTCTATGAAATGACCCCTGATGGTAGCTCCTTTTCCTCTGCAGCTGCTTTATGCACTCTCCACTGTCCACTCGCTGGCCTGCTAGGAGTAGCCCTGCTGCCGTGATTGGCAGGGTGTGGTCAGGTTGGCAAACTGGCTTCCCAGTTGCCTGCGTCCGGAGGAGAATTTCCCACCCCCAGCTCCAATCTCTTGCCCTCGAGAAATTGAGGAATGGGAGGGGAAAAAAATGACCTCCATAGTGACTCGGTTGGAATGTTCCCTGTCTCTATGGTGTTTACCACAGAGATTGAGAGAAATTCCTAGAGTGTTACCCAGAAATGACTGGAGATTGCTGACCCCCCCTCCGCATCTCCTAGCATTTGCCTAGGCCATGTTGGGAATCTTATTGGCAAGCGAGGGCAGTTCATTTGCCTGGGTAAATGAAACTGACCAATAGCCTCACCCCTCAGCAATGGCGACCAATAGCAACAGTAGCTCTCATGCTCTCCATGGCTTTTTGTGTGTGGGGAGCTCCACTAGACTGGCTTGGTGAGCCTCCCCAAACCTGGCACCGATTTCTAAGCAGAGGGTTATGTGTGAGCAGGGCTTTTTTTGTAGAAAAAGCCCAGCAGGAGCTCATTAGCATAATAGGCCACACCCAATGGCACAGCTCATTAGCATATTAGGCCACACCCCATGTTACCAGAAGTGTGGTCTTCCAGCCACGCCCACCTTTTGCCTGTTATTCTGTTGACCTTGTTTATTGTCAAAACCCACGGCTTTTTTGTAGCAGGGACCTCTTTGCATTTTAGGCCACACACCTCTAATGTAGCCAATCCTAATGAGTTTCTGCTGTTGGGTGTGGCCTGTTATGCTAATTAGTTCCTGCTGGGCGTGGCCAACTCAGGAGCCAGCCGGAACTCCGTTCCTGTGCGTTCCTGCCCAAAAATAGCCCTGTGAAAGAACATGAAAAGAAGGAAACTCTCCCTCCGCCACTGTCCTGACATATCTCCTGCAACTCCTCGAGCCATTGATTTCCAATTCCTCACTTTACAAGTGTGTTATAAAGCCGATCAATCAAACAGCACCGATTTGAACCGAGCACGCCCTCCGATCTGAATGATCAACAGCCTGTTTCCTGATATCCTGAGCTGACCTGGGGTTCGGCTTCCTTTTGCAGAGGAAAATGAGCCGGCTGTTGATGACACAGCCTGAAAGGTTTAAAAACAGGGACCAAAAGAACACACGGGACTGCTTTATACTGAATCAGAGCTTCGGTCCATCAAGGACAGTATTGTCTAGTTGGACTTGCGGCAGCTCTCTAGAGTCTCAGGCGGATGTCATGCATGTCACCTTTGAACTGGAGATGGAGGGGATTGAATCCAGGACCTTCTGTGTACCAAGCAGATGCTCTACCACTGAGCCACAGACCCTCCCCTAGAACTGGGTTCAGTTCTGCTTCTGCAAGGAGGGACTCGCACATTCCCATTCTCCTCTGGAGCTAAACACTTTGCTCTTCTGGGTGTGATTGCTTCCCTTCTTTTGGCTTTGAAACAAAAATCTCTAATTGGTCTCCTGATTTTTCCATTTCCTTCTTCCTGTAGGAGAAAGAAAGTGGTCTGTTGGGGCGCATCGCATGCACACGCATAGGGTAAAGCAGGGCTTTTTTTTGGTAGAAAAAGCCCAGCAGGAACTCATTAGTATAATAGGCCACACCCCTGACAGCACAGCTCATTCACATATTAGGCCACACCCCATGCCTTCTCTTGGCTTGCCTGGGTGCTGCGCAGCTGCATGGAGCCCAGGCAAGCCGGCCCTTGGACAGGCTGGGGAAGGCACGGGGAGGCATTTAAATGCCTCCCTGATCCTTCCAGGCCCCCCTGCCTCAGAGTCGCGGGGTGTGTGTGTCTCTCCAGGCCTTCCCTCTGTAGCCACCCACGCAGAAGTTTTTCCTGTAGTGGGCATGGCCAACTATGAAGCCAGCCGGAACTCCGTTCCTGTGCGTTCCTGGGGTAAAGGATGGCCTTTAGGAAACCCACCATTTAGAAAGCAGGTTTTTAGTTAATAAAAGGGGGATCAATTGATTTGATTAGCATTAAAGAGAGGTTTAAGCTCCCCCCCCCCATATGCAGTGCAGCACATGAATGAGGATTATAACGAGATGCTTGCAGGATCTGTTGAACTGTCTCTTCGTTGCACGGAAGATGTGCCATAGCATAGGCTGGCATGGAAAGGTAGAAGAAAAACGGTGCCATCTCCCATCAACAATGTGACATCATTTCCAGGGCAAACCTGGAGATGATGTCACGCCATTCTAGGATTCAGTGGAAACTATGATTTTTTTTTTTCTGATTTAAAGTTTCTGCTGAATCCTAGCGTGGCATGTTCCAGATCTGCCCCACAAATGGAATTGACATGACAGAATCCCCCCCCATTTTTCTGACCCCCTCCAGTCCATGGCTGAATGCCAGCCAGCCCTAGGTGTATGTGGGGATTACCTTTTGTCTGTGTTCACTAGCTACGATGAACATTGTCCACTCCAAATTGTTTACAAAGACTTTCCAGTGAGTTTGTGTGTGTGTGTGTGCGTGTGTGCGCGTGCGCGCGTTTCCTCCATTTTCTAGGCAGTTGGGTCTTCTCTTTGCTTCCCTTGCAGGAACAGCGTACATATTGCGGAATTTCACATTACCCTTTTTAACCCATTTTGAAGTCATTTTTGATCTGTCATGGAGTAAACCAGTATAGGGCTGCCATTTCACACATGGCTTTTCACTTCCGGTAAAGAGCTGGATCTGAAGCGGTTTGCCATTTCAGACTGCACCGCTTTTTCCCGCTTTTCCCCCGCCGTTTTTCGCCTGTGCGGGCGAGCTCCAGCTTTTTTTTTTTGAACATTTGCTTTAGAGCGCTATAGCGCTGTAGCACTATAACAAAACACTCTAGGCATTCCAATGGGGTTGATATAATGCTATAACAACGTAAAAAAAAAAAAGCGGGAGATCGCCCGCGTGGGCGAAAAACGGCGGGAAAAAGCGCATCGGAACCGGGAGAGGAAACTGAAGACGGGACAGAAGTGTTTGTGTCTGAAATTACAAATATATTCCGGTAGGGAACTGGTTCTAAAACAGTTCTGTCTGAAATGACAGACCAGAAACCGTTTGGGAATTGTTCCTCTTCCGGATTATATCATCTGTCTGAAATTCCTCTTGGTGTTGTCACAAAAGGGGCTTTCAAATAGCCTGCACCCAATGTGTTTGCATTGCCTTCATGTGGCCAAGACATCTAAGAATAGGTTCTTGCAAGAATTCAAAATGTGCTAAAGCAGGGGTGTCCAGGTTTTTTCAATAGTGGGCCACACAATCTATGACGGTTGGCCCAGGAGGCCATACCAGAACGAACGGGTTGAAATGAAATCAAAAGAGTTTTCAGCTAAACATTAGGAAGAACTTCTTGACTGAGCAGTTCCTCAGTGGAACAGGCTTCCTCAGGAGGAGGTGGGCTCTCCTTTGGAGGTTTTTCAACAGAGGCTAGATGGCCATCTGACAGCAATGCTGATTGAATGAACTTAGGCAGATCATGAGAAGGGAGGGCAGGAAGGATTGTATCAATGCTTAGTTCTTGTGGCCCTTTCATACATGCCCAAGGAAATGCTGATTGCCACTTTGGGGTCAGGAAGCAATTTTTCTCCAAGCCAGTTTGGCCAGGGATCCTGGAGGGGTTTTTTTTTTTGCCATTTTCTGGGCATGGAGCAAGGGGGAGTGGGGGAGGTACATGTGAATTCCTTGCATTGTGCAGGGGGTTGGACTAGATGACCCTGGAGGTCCCTTCCAACTCTATGATTCCATGAGGCTAGGCATCATACATCCATCCCCAATCTTAGCCAGAGTTGAGAGGATCCAAGCTTGGTGAATGCCTATTAGATGTGACTCAGATGTGAGTCGGGCACTGGAGGCTTTATTCACGCATATTTCGATTTGTCAGGAATTGTTCATAACACCCCAGTTTCATGATGCAACTGCAGTGGAATTAAACTCAGCTGAAATGTTTCTTTGCAAAAACTCTCAGGTGGACTGCACCCTGGAGTCAGGCCAGCCTGCGGTTGACTTGAGGGCTGCACAAGAGCCAGAGTGGTGTAGTAGTTAAGAGTGTTGTAGTAGGATATGGGAGACCCAGGTTCGAATCCCCACTCTGCCGTGGAAGCTTGCTCGGTGACCTTGGGCTGGTCATATACTCTCAGCCTAACCTACCTCACAGGATTGTTGTGAGGTAAAATGGAGGACAGGAGAATGACGTTCTCCCTGTTGGAGAGAAAGGGCAGGATATAAATGAAATAAATAAGTAAATGTTGGATGCCTATGTGTTAAATCTAAACGAGTGGGTATTTTTGGCAATTAAAATTCTTAGGAAAGTGATAATAGCACGCCTGCGTATTATACAAGCGTGCTGTTAGAGAACTCAAGCTCTTCATTTTCATGCTGGGCAGAGGTCATTTCAGGGGGGATCGCGGGGGATCGCAGTTCCCCCGGGTGAGGTATGGGGGCGGGGCACATGACGAAGCCCTGCCCCCGCTTCCGGCCGCCCCGCTTCTGGCCCTCATTCAGCCAGGAGGAGGCAGGAGAAGAGGGAGGGTAAGTTGCTTCCTCCCTGCCTCTCCCCACCCCTGCCTGCCTGGGGCCAGGGAGGGCCTTCGCGGGGCTTCCTTGTACTCCCACCGGCCTTGCAGGTCCACCGCCGGGCCCCTCATGGGGCTCGGCAGTGGAGCTGCAAGGCCGGTGGTGGCGGCCGGGACCATTGGGGGTGGGGTGTGTGGCCTTATGACACACTTCCAGTGATGTCAGGGGGTGTGGCCTTATGACAAACTTCCGGTGATGTCAGGGGGTGTGGCATATGCTAATGAGTTATGCTAATGAGTTCCCCTAGCTCTTTTTCTACGAAACGACCCCTGGTCAGCTCTCCATCCTCCTCTCTTTCTTGCTGCAGTTGGTGTGGAGGCCTCGTAAGTTTCCTTCACCCTGATGAACTGGAATGTTTGTGAATGTCCCATGACATCACAGAAGCCCAGAAAGCAACGGTAGTGGAAGAGAATACAGACTCCTGATAGATCAAAGCCAGGTTTAACATATCACCGCTGACAATAATCATAATGCTGCTGTCAATTGAGAATGATTGATGGGTCACTTGACTGGCTTCCAACGCCTAAAAGCATTCTTAAGTATTTTCAAGGTCAATCCCGTTTGGAGATAGATGCTATTTTCCCCATTGTACAACTGTGCAGAAGAAGAATGTACCACTGTATTTTTTTGGGGGGGCAACCTCTTTGTGAACTGTAATTTAATTTTAATCAAAGACGTGTCTGCTCCCGTTGCCGTCTCCACTTACTTCTGTCAGCTGGAGAGCCAGGAGAGTTATACCATTAAAAAAAAAGTCTCTCTGGGATTCATTTCATATGCCGTTAAGATCCTAATTGCCTTGAAATGTAACGATGAAGAAGACAAACGATGATTTTTGCCTCGATCCTCCATGACGAGAGTTAATTTCAGTCATTGTCCGGCACTATGTTAATCGGCCTGCACTCGCTTTCTCTGTAGGGAAGCGCATCGCCCTGGATTTGGGATAACCGGCTCCGTGGTTCCTGTTGAGCAACGAAAAGGAAGCTGGTTCAAAGAGCCGCGCCATTAAGAAGGCCACTGCTCGATAGATTTATCATCTATTAAAAGTACTCTGCCGTGTAAAAGGATACCACCTCGTGCTCCAAGGAGCCAAGACCTACGTCCTCATTTATTTCCTGCCTGGCTTACATTAGAGTGAGACCCACCTTGCCGCACCAAAGGCGACGGGTGGGAAGGAAAAAAGTATACTAATTGAGACATCTCAAGGGAGGGGAGCAAAAAAGAAATCTGGAGACAGGTAATTAGATGGAGGACATTTCCAGCAGTGGATGTAAAAATCAAATGGAGGAACATATTAGAGCCGGTTACTGAGGGGACAGAAGAAAAGGGGGGGGGGGGGGAGAGAAAAAGCAATGTGTCTTAGAGACCAGAACAACCTTTTCACACTTGAGGAACAGAGAAGATGATGATCTTCAAAAAGAGGGGAAGGAAAGCTCGTGTGGGGAAAGTGACCCGCTACAAAGGATGCTTTTCGATAAAAGCAGCCAAGGAAATAGAGATCCTTGGACTACGCTTCGGAAAGCAGCACACTGCTCTGTTTTTACCTCAGTTCCCCAGCAGCAATCTTTATTTATTTGATTTCTACCCTGCCCTCCCCGCCAAAGCAGGCTATGGGGAGAATAACGCCAGGCTACCTCATAAGGATCTCTATCCAATATGGTTGTCTATGGCAGGAGAGTTGCAGGTGTGGACATGGTGTGATGATGTCACTTCCGAGGGAAACCAAGAAGTGATGGCAGTAGCTCTAGGGAGAGCTGGGAACTCTATGGTCTACCACAGAGTTCCCAGCGATTCCTAGTGCTACTGGCATGGCTTCTGGGTTTTTCCTGGAAGTGATGTCATCGTGCTTGCAATGCAGGTGAGTTTTAATTCTCTCCTTCTTGCCATAGTCTGGAGTGACAGTGAGCAACGAGAGCTCAGGGCAGGGGATACCCTGTCCTGATCAGGGGCTTGACAGCAGTACTATCCAACAGCATGTTCCACAGACTGAAGACTTCATTACATGTGACAAAGTCCTTGTTTTTGTTGGTGAAGGACATAAGGTTCGTGCCTCCTAGACTCATGTGAGCCCTTTTCTACTTGCAACTGCGGCACACAGGGAAGAACAACTTCAGCCTGCCCCCATTACAAAGGGTTGCTAACATCCATGTGGGGGCGTGGAGATTTCTGGGAATTTAAACTGACATCCAGGTGACAATGATGAGTTCCCCTGGAGAAGATAGCTGCTTTGGAGGGTAGACTTTGGAGGGTATATTGTTGTTTTAAGTGGTTATACTTTCATTATATATTGTATTTATATTATTGGAACCTGCCCTGAGCCTGCTTGTAGGGATGGCGGGATATAAGCCCAACTAACTAGGAACTGCGGTGGCACAAGTGGTTAAGATGCTGAACTGCAGGCTGGAAGGTCGGTAGTTCAGCAGTTGGAGACCCGGGTGCCGCATGACGGAGTGAGCTCCTGTCTCTGGTTCCAGCTCCTGGCAACCTAGCAGTTCGAAAGCAAGAAATTGCAAGTAGATAAATAGGTACTGCTTCAGTGGGAAGGTAAACAACGTTCTGTGCAACTTGACATTTAGTCATGCTGGCCACATGACCACGGAAATGTCTTTGGACAGTGCTGGCTCTTCGGCTTGGAAACGGAGATGAGCACCGCAACCCTAGAGTCGGATTTGACTGTCTTTCGAGCAAGGGACCCTTTACCTGCCTACCTGCCTACCTGCCTACCTACCTACCTAACTAACTAACTAAAAGACTATGTGGTATTATATTCCACTGAGGTCCCTCCCCTCTGCTCATTCCCAAATCTCCAAGAATTTCCCAACCCAGAGTTGGGAACCCTACACCCCCGTACCCTTTCCACACCCTCAGACTGCTCTACGGAACATCTATAGACACCCCTGCAAACATCATATTACTTACGTCATTTTTGCAATGGAGCCAGCCTCACACTCTCAGCCCAGCCGAACCACCACGGGGTGGTTAGGAAGACAGAATATGGGCGGGATGAATGTTGTCAGCTGAATTCGGTCTCCCCTGAGGAGAAAAGTGGGGTATAAATGGAGTAAAATACAGCGCAATGCAGTGTTCTAACTTCATCAGTGATTCCATACTTCTTCTGCTAGAGTGTGTGTATAATATCGTATTCCTAGATTTGCAACATGAATTATGCCGGGAAGACTTGGCTTTCGTTAATTAATAATGCTGGGCTCCATTGAACGTTTTCCTTCGCATGCCCTGGTTTACCTGTGAAAAGCCTCCCTCCTTTTCAGCAACGGGGAAAAAGAAACTCTTTAATAATTCAGCGAGAACCTTTTGCATTATGAAAATTATAATCAACCTGCAAAAAGTGAGAGATCTGTTGTTTTTTCTCTCCTTAGGACTTTAGCGTGTGAGTTACAAGTTTTGCATCATTAATCATAGTGAAGAAAAGAAGGTGCAGGTTTGGGTCTTCCTAGTAAGATACTCAATCTATGCCTGTGGAGTAGATTACCTGGCTTTATTGTTGTTCAGTAGCACAGTCGAGTCCGACTCTTCGCGACCCCACGGACCAGATCATGCCAGGCCTTCCGGTCTTCCGCCGTCCTCTGAAGTTGGCTCAATTTCATGTTCATTGCATCTATGACACTGTCTAACCATCTCATCCTTTGCCGTCTCCGTCTTCTTTGACCTTCAATCTTTCCCAGCATCAGGGTCTTCTCCAGTGAGTGCTCCCTTCTCATTTGGTGGCCAAAGTATTTGAGCTTCAGTTTCATTATCTGGCCTTCCAGGGAACAGTCAGGGTTGATTTATTTTAGGATTGACTGATTTGATCTTCTTGCAGTCCAAGGGACTCTCAAGAGTCTTCTCCAGCACCACATTCCAGGATGTCTGGCTCGAGGTCAGTGATTATACCGTCGTGGTTGTCAAGGACATTGAGGTCTTTCTTGTATAATTCTTCCGTGTATTCTTACCATCTTTTCCTAATCTCTTCTGCTGGTCTTCAAATCCATTCTACAAAAGCAGTCCCGTTTTCCAAGAATGTGTTCTGGACTGAGGCCTGTTATGCCTGGGTCTTTTCCCTCGCTTTCACCTTGCATGACTGTTGGGTTTTCTTTGTCGTTCTGTATTGATTTCTCTCCCTTCAGCTCTCGGTTTGCTTTCTGCTCGCTCTTTCCCCAGGTTTTCTAAGAGTGCTTTTGTGCCGATTTCCCCCTTGGTTTGCTTACAAACTGAAGGTAATTCAAAAGCGTACAGATTCTCTCGGATTCCCCCCCCACCATCCTTTTGCTGCCCATCAAAGGCAATGCTCCCTCTAAGCCATGGAGCCTTGTGAGCAAAAATCCTTCTTTGTGAGCTACTGACATTAAAGCCGTGAGCGAGTTACTTGGCTCCTGCATAAATCAGTTTGCTTTGGAGCCATCCTTCCTGAGCTAGGACAAAAAATGTGTGAGCCGGAGGCTAACAAACGGTGAGCTGGCTCACACTAACTCAGCTTAGAGGGAACACTGATCAAAGGTCACTTCATGCCCACATCAAGGTTGTTCCACCCACTCTGCACCTTCTGCCATCCTCCCCCCTTCATCGGTGTACAAGTTCCATTTCCACCTTGTTTTAAAATATATATACCTTTTATTTATTTATTTATTTATTTATTTATTTATTTACCTTCAACTTCTACCCCGCTCGAACCCCTCCCATGGGTCCCTGAGCGGCTTACATAGTTTGTATTATCCCTATCCACGGGCACATATATATATCGTATTAGGGGCGGGACTACCTAACAGCAACCGGTGGGATTCAATTGACGTGTCTTCAGCTCGTCTCGTCTCTGCTTCTCTGCTTCTTGGCTTCGGGTCGGCATCTTCCCTCCGCTCTCTTCAAGCTCCTCGGGAGATCTTTTGGAGTTAGCGGGCCCATTTGTCGTGCTGATCGCATTGGCGCGGCACTGGCTCCATCCCTCAGGCTCCGCCGCGCCTGCGCCGAGCGTCCTCACGCCTTCCGGGCTCCGCCTTCACCGCTGGTTCACCGCTAGATGTCGCATCTCCCTTTTCTTCCGCTCACCGCCTCGACTACCACCGCCATTACATGCCACTCTGCTGCCACCACCGCTGCTGCTCGCCGAACCGTTGCTGCTGAGGTTCCCACCTCACCTCCCAATGGAGGAGGGTGCTCCCTGCCTTCTAAGGCAGGTACCCATTTATCCACTTGTAAGTTGTTATGACTTTCGAACCGCTGGGTGGGCGGTTCGCAATTGGCATGAGGCTATTGATATGAGACTATCACTAGTCTTTAATCGCTGAATTAAAAAAAAATTAAACTGATGGGGGGAAAGTTTAAAAGGAGCTGCACGAGGTTTCATTCCTGCTGGCATTGACTTGAAAGCGGGATCGGAGAGGAGGCAAATGGCAGCATCCCCAGTTAAAAAAAAAGATTTCAGTGCTGCATGCAAACAAAGGGGAGGATCATCTGCACCAAATGATATTGACATGAAATGTATAAAGAGAGAGAGGGACACTGGGATGGGTAGCCTAAAGCTTTGAAAACATCTTTGCCTTTAATGCTTTATTGAACAAAGTTGGGGGGGGAGGGATCAATTTGGCAGTCTCTGGAAGCCTAACATTAAAACGGAGGCTGAGCCGCATGGACCTTCTGTGAAATGCCAAACATAAGAAGAAGAGAAGAGATTGGATTTATACCCCGCCCTTCACCACCCAAAGGTGTCTCAGAGCAGCTTACAAACTCCTTTCCCTTCCCCTCCCCACAACAGACACCCTGTGAGGTGGGTGGGGCTGAGAGAGCTCTGACAGAAACGGCTCTTTTTCAAGGACAGCTCTTATCAGAGCTACGGCTTGCCCAAGGTCATCCAGCCAGGTGCAAGTGGAAGAGTGGGGAATCAAACCTGGTTCTCAAAGATTAGAGTCCGCACACTTAAGCACTACGCCAAACTGGCTTGGGATCGATCCATTTGGAGGAAGAGTGCAATCCATACAGGACAGGCTTTAAAAAAACCTGCCAAGATCATGACCAGTGTGCAGGACTAAATTAGAGAATCACTAAAAGAAAACCATGTAAATTTGCAAGGAAGGGCAGGGAATTCGCTTCACTATGCAGCTGTGCTAGGACATTGGCAAAAATACCCCCCCCCCTTTTCAGTTTAGTGGCCCAAGACTAAAAAACCTCTCCAGAGCTTCTGCCAGAGGACTCCTCCCCCATACAAATTGCAGCCCTGTGCAAAGCATGGTGGAGTTGCAGCCGACTTTGCACAGGCACGCATGCACACCCAGACACACACACACACTTTGCCAACGATCACATCTTGTGGTGCCAGTGTCAGTGGGTTCTACCATGCATTCTGTACACTCAACACGTTTCCCCACATTATGAGATCGCGTGACTCTTTCCTTTTTTTCACATTGACTGATAACACAGCAGAGAATCCCCTCGTGCTCGGCGATATGGAAAACGGGGCTTCGCATCTGCTTGTCAGTTTCAAAAACAGTCTTGTCAGTTTCAACATTGGGTCTCCCCACCTGCCTTTGCCTGTGTTCCTTTCTGCTCCTTTTCATTCAACAAACAACACCAGAAGGATTTAAATGGAAGGCGCTAGCTGTACACTACTGTACAGCTGCAATAGGGCAATTGCATAACTTCAACCCCCCAAAAAAAACCTTTGGACACATGTCACAAGTGACGTTCCAACTTGATTTTGAAAAGTGTGTTTTTAAAAAATTGTAGCTGCAGAATAAATACACCGGAGGAAAAAGAATGGTGCACAAGGCAGGCACAGAATCTGAAGAAACTCTCCTCTCTCTCTCTTCTCTCTTTTCTTATGTTCTTATGGAGCAGAGGTATGGGCAGTATCCATTAGCCACAAGGTATAGGCAGGAACAGGATCTGCGGTGGCTCAAGTGGTTAAGACGCTGAACTGCAGGCTGTGGAAGGTCGGTAGTTCAGCAGTTCAAGACCCGGGTGCCGCATGACGGAGTGAGCTCCCGTCTCTAGTTCCAGCTCCTGCCAACCTAGCAGTTCTAAAGCAAGAAATTGCAAGTAGATAAATAGGTACCACTTCGGTGGGAAGGTAACAGCATTCCGTGCACCTTGGTGTTTAGTCATGCCGGCCACATGACCACGGAAACGTCTTTGGACAGCGCCGGCTCTTTGGCTTTGAAACGGAGATGAGCACCGCAACCCTAGAGTCGGATTCAACTGGCTTTCAAGCAAGGGAACCTTTACCTTTACCTTTATAGACAGGAACTCTCAGGCTGGGGCAAGGGATGCTCTGTATTCTTGGTGCTTGGAGGTGGGGAAGCAACAGTAGGAGGGGCTACTAGTGCCCCACTGCTGGACCTCCTGATGGCACTGGTATTTTTGGCCACTGTGTGACAGAGTGTTGGACTGGATGGGCCTTTGGCCTGACCCAACATTGGCTTCTCTTATGTTCTTAAGTCAAGATTCAAGGCTTACTGCTCTGAAAACCTGCAGTAAGATGTGGGTATGTAGTGGGCCTGAATGCCTTGAAGACTTGGAGAAGACCTTGCTGTCCTGCCATGTTTGCTACTGTTGGATCACAGAAACCCACTGGCCGTTCTAAGCAGTGTTCCCTCTAAGCTGAGTTAGTGTGAGCTAGCTCACAGTTTTTTAGCCTCCAGCTCACACATTTTTGTCTTGGCTCAGGAAGGATGGCTCCAGAGCAAGCTAATTTATGCAGGAGTCAAATCGCTCACTCACAACTTTAATGCCAGGAGCTCACAAAACAGAGTTTTTGCTCATAGGACTCCACAGCTTAGAGGGAGCATTGGTTCTAAGCATGGCTCGGTTGACTGAAGGTGGTCTTAAATTCATTTATTATGGTTCACAACCAAATTCACAACACAATCACCACAGAGATACATAAAAATAAGCATAGAGATAGATGAATAAAATATAAGATGAATAAGAAATATTAACATCTCTACAATCTAACATCGTCAAACTCGTTGCGTATAATTCATGTAATAAAGGATTTTAAAAAATTTAAAATGATGCCGCTTCAGTGGAATGTAATCTAGAACATGCTAATTAAAATTACAATCTATCACCTCAGCATCAATGTGAGAGATCCAAACAGAGCACAATTTAATTGCTTGAGAACAAATTTTGGCCACTTTCTGGGTAATCTCTGTATTTGTATCAGAGAGAAGCGTATTAATAATCCCGGAGTCAGGGGTAGCTAAAGGTAACGTGTGCCATCAAACTGCGGCCGACTTGCGGCGGCAACCCCACGAAGTTCCACCTCATGGCTTGTCAAAGCAAGAGTTGAGCAAGGTGGCTGGCCGTCGCCTTCCTCTGCATAGCCTTCCTCGGTGGTGGCCTCCCATCCAAGCACTGACCATGGTCAGCCCTGCTTAGCTTCCACGCTCTGAGAAGATCAGGCTGGCCTGGGCTATTAGGACTGGCGCTAGTTCTTTTTCCTTTGCTGTCAAGTCGCAGCTGAGTTTTGAACATAAGAACATAAGAGATGCCAATGTTGGATCAGGCCAAAGGCCCATCCAGTCCAACACTCTGTATCACACAGTGGCCAGAAATACCAGGTGCCATCAGGAGGTCCACCAGTGGGGCCAGGACATTAGAAGCCCTCCCACTGTTGACCCCCCTCCCAAGCACCAAGATGACAGAGCATCCCTTGCCCCAGAGTCCCTATCTATACCTTGTGGCTAATAGCCACTGATGGACCACTGCTCCATATCTATATATCTAATTCTGAAGTCGCCCTCTGGTGTGCGGATACCTAAATCCGCGCACCGGGGGCACCTGGGGGGGGAGAGAGAGTTTTGTGCACACGTGGAGCAGTCCCCAGGTGTGCACAAAAATCTTAAAACTTTAAAAAACTATCGGGGGGATACTTAAATCCCCCCAAAAGTCACAGAGCATCCCCTGCGCATGCGCGGGGAACGCTCTGCGATCTCCCGCGACGCCGACGCCACCGCTTGGAAGGGGAAGAGAGCAGCGAGGCCGAGCGGCAAGCCGCTTGGGCCTCGCTTCGGAGGGGGGCCTCGCTTCGGAGGGGGGCCTCGCTTCGGAGGGGGGCCTCGCTTCGGAGGGGGGCCTCGCTTCGGAGGGGGGCCTCGCTAGCAGCGGGATGGGGGGGAGGCAAGGGGGAAATCGAGGGGGGGTGGAGGAGACGGGGGAGGAACCAGCGGGATGGGGGGAACTTACCGCTTCCTGCTGCTTTCTCCACTGCCTCATGTGTGGAGGTCCCCCCCTCCCCGCGAGTATCGCGGGTCCGCCCCTTGTGCTTATCTAATTCCCTTTTGAAGCCGTCCACACTTGTAGCCGCCACCACCTCCTGTGGCAGTGAATTCCATGTGTTCATCACTCTTTGGGTGAAGAAGTACTCCCTTTTATCCGTTCTAACCCGACCGCTCAGCAATTTCATGGAGTGCCCCACGAGTTCTTGTATTGTGAGAAAGGGAGAAAAGTACCTCTTTCTGTACCTGCTCCCCGCAGGGTTTTCAAGGGAAGAGGCAAACAGAGGAGGTTTGCCTGCCTCTGCGTAGCAACCTGGACATCCTTGGAGGCGTCGGGTCCCAGTACTGACCAGGGCTCACCTTGCTTAGCTTCTGAGATTTGATGAGATCAGGCAAGCTTGTCCAGGTTGGGACATCGGGGCTTCCACTGCAGCTGAATAACGGGAGGCGCGTGCGTAAACCTTCACAAGCCTCCTTCATTAAAACAAAAAAAAATATTAAAGATCTTCTCAAAGGGGCTGATAACAGAAGATCTTAAAGCACCTCGGCTTTCCTCTTTAAGCAGCTTGATCCTTTCTTTTTTTTAAAAAAAAACCCACAACAACCCAGGGGTTACTCTGCCGAAAGCTGTTAAGCAAACAATAATCCTTGGGCCCCCGGTAAGTAGACGTCTTCCGATATTAGCTGTTTATTTCGCTGATGTCCTTTTGAAGAGTCTACAGGGGGCAGTTCCAGGAGTCAGGACCTCAATATAATATACAAGCTCCGGATTCTGATATTTCCCTCGATAACCACGGCTCTACCTTATTGGGGTCAGATGTCAGGGAAGCGTCAGTGGCTGCTCTAACGCTCGCTGTCACTTCCCCTAAAAGCCAGCTTATAAAACTTTAAGGGAACTTGGATTGCTTAAGTGAACTTCCGAGGCACTTTCAGGGGGGGGGGGCAAGTGTACATGCCTTGTCTACTTATATTAATTTCACAAAGTTTAAAAGGTCAAGCAATGCAGTTGCTGATGTTGATTAATTGATGAAGGCCGCCATCTTTGAGCTGTCTACCTGCAGCTGCTCTCGGCCTCCCTCCCCTGCCTCAGTATTTTTTTTTTAAATCACTTAGATTAAAGGATATTAGAACATGATTCTCTTTCTCCTCTCCTCCTGCCGCGCCGAGGATGAAGCTAGGAATTTAAAGTGCTGAGCGAGACTTGGCGTCTCAGAGCGGCTTACAATCCCCTTTTCTTCCCCCTCTCCACAACAGACACCCCGTGAGGTAGGTGGGACTGAGAGAGCTCTTCGAGCACTGCTCATGAGAGAACAGCTCTGAGAGAACTGTGCTTGACCCAAGGTCGCACCAGCAGCTGCGTGCGGAGGAGTGGGGAATCTAACCCATTTCTCCCAGATTAGAGTCCGCTGTCTTAACCACTACACCAAACATTTCACACACGCCCATTGTAGTGTATTCAAAGCTGCCTTGAATGCATGATATGTTGTGAAACATCTAATGGAAGTGTAATGTTCAGCTTCATCCTGGGCTAGGATCCAAATCCATCCAATCACATTGCTAGCCCAGGAAGCACCTAACCAATCACTTATCAGCAAGCTCACTGAGTGGGAACGTCCATGATTGGTCCTTCTGTATACAACCTTATTGGTTGATAATTGTATAGTAGGCGTGGCTACATTAGCCGGGAGAGTTTAAAAAGGGAACAGCTTTAATGCAAAAGCTGTTCTGGCTATCAGATGTTGATCCGTGTTGGAGTTGTGTTCGAGTGGAAGAATAAAGCTGTGTTCTTGCTGAATCACTCTCCGACTGCTTTGTTAAGTGAGCGACTTAACACACGTGCACACACACAGAGGGTCGCCAGCTCTGGAAGAGTGGGGTTTGGGGAGGGACCTCAGCCGGGTATAATGCCATCGAGTCCAACCTGCGCGGCAGCCATTTTTCTCCAGGAGAACTGATCTCGGCCGTAGGGAGGTCAGCTGAAATTCCAGGAGAATTCCAGTTCCCACCTGGAGTCTGGCAACCCTACCCACAACACTCAAACAATTAGAAATTAAATTCTCGATTTTGGGAAAGCAATTCAGGGAGAATAGAATGGGCACGGTGGCAGATGAGGATTTTTACCCGCTTGGAGAGTGGCTAGGAGGCACCAGCTTATCCACTCTTTGTTGTATCGGGGCAGGGGGAATAGGCTTGACCTGGTTGTGGTTTGGGGGCTGTAACGTTGAGGGCGTATCTTCGGAATTCCGTTGGTAGGAGGTGAGATGGCATCTGTGCCATTTGTTGGCCCTTTGTCACAACTGGTTGGCCACTGTGTGAGACAGGATGCTGGTGTCAGACTCCTCGCATCGTAATAAGCACGCTTTTGAAGAAAAGGTAACTTTATTAGAGCTGAAGGTGCATAACAGGATCACTGTTCAGAATGAGGGGTAAAAGCAATGGCAAAGCATATAATAAACATTCAAACTACTACGGGCCAATTGCGGGGGTTCCCGCGCGCGCCCTTGGCCTGGGAACTAACGGTCTCAAGCCTCTCACGTTATCTTCTTACGGTGTTTAGTGAGAGCTTCTCTACACTAACAAGCTCTTGCATCCACCTGTGGCCTTGAGCGAGATAATTGTTTCGGCGACCTACATAGACATGCGCATCTACGATTCTACAGTGAAAGAGGCAAGCGCACACACATATACAGAATGAAAACAAAACATTGGCAGCTTGCTGACAGCTGGATGAGATTTCTTCTTTGGAGGTTTCCAAACAGAGGCTAGATGGCCATCTGACAGCCACGCTGATTGTGTGAACTGAGGCAGATCACGAGAAGGGAGGGCAGGAGGGGTTGCCTCAGTGCGTGATACTTGTGGCCCTTTCTTACATGCTTAGGGAAATGCTGTTCGCCACTTTGGGGTCAGGAAGCAATTTTTCTCCAGGCTTGTTTGGCCAGGGATCCTGGAGGTTTTTTGTCATCTTCGGGGCATGGAGCAGGAGTCACTGGGTGTGTGTGTGTGGGGGAGGTATTTGTAAATTTCCTGCATTGTGCAGGGGGTTGGACTAGATGACCCTGGAGGTCCCTTCCAATTCTATGATGGCTGGTCTGATCCAGCAGGGTTCTTCTTATGGTCATATGTTCTTGTGGCACAGTGGAGGTTTAACTAAGTTTTTAGTGGACATATAGATTAGAATGTGTGTATATCTGCCAGGCAAGTTGGTCTATTAAAAGATTGCTTTTAATCAGGGCTCTTTTGGTATAAAAAGCCCAATAGGAACTCATTAGCATAACAGGCCACACCCAACAGCAGAAACGTATTCACATGTTAGGCCACACCCCTGACAGCACAGCTTATTAGCCTATTAGGCCACACCCCCATGTTACCAGAAGTGTGGTCATCCAGCCACACCCACCTTTTGCTTCTTATTCTGTTGACCTTGTTTGTTGTCAAAACCCAGGGCCTTTTTTTGTAGCAGGAACTCCTTTGCATGTTAGGCCACACACCCCTAATGTAGCCAATCCTAATGCGTTTCTGCTGTTGGGTGTGGCCTATTATGCTAATGAGTTCCTGCTGGGCGTGGCCAACTCGGGAGCCAGCCGGAACTCCGTTCCTGTGCGTTCCTGCCCAAAAATAGCCCTGCTTTTAATGATTTTTATGTTTTAAACAAGTGTGAGAGCCAGATACAAGAAAGGCCTAGGGAAAGCCGGGGAGACAGCTAGCATGGTGTAATAGCAACAAGGTCAGACTAGGAATTGGGATATCCGGGTTCAAATCTCCACTCTGCCATAGAGGCACACTGGATGACCTTGGGCCATTCACACACTTTTGAGTGCAAGCTACCTCACAGGGTTGTTGAGAGGATGATGAAGAAGAAGAGATTGAATTTATACCCTGCCCTTCACTACCCAAAGGAGTCTCAGAGCGGCTTACAATCTCCTTCCCCTCCCCACAACAGACACCCTGTGAGGTAGGTGGGGCTGAGAGAGCTCTCTTGAGGACAACCCATGAGAGGACAGCTCTGAGATAACTTGTAACTGACCCAAGGTCACACCAGCAGCTGCATGTGGAGGCACAGGGAATCAAACCTGGTTAGAGTCAGTGCTCCTAACCACTACACCAAACTGGTTCCATGCTCCCAGGTTGAAACATGAAATGGCTGAGTGATTAAGAGGGTCTGGCAAAGCAAGCTATGATGCAGCAGCAGCAGCAGAACTGGAAGCAGGAGACAGCCAGTTCCACTGCGGGCCTGATCCGGCCCCCGGGCCACATGTTTGACACCCCTGCACTATACCAAACCACACATCTAACCACCACACCAAACGGGATAAAAGGTCGGAGAGGAGAATGATGTAAGCTGCTTTGGATATCCATTGGGAAGAAAGGCAGAGTATAAAAAAAGTAAATAAATAAATTTAAATATTCCTTGCAGTCCTTCCCAATCATCCTATGCACCCCTCAGAGGGCATTACACTCCTCTAGTAACAACAATGGTCTGGCTGTCCTTGACCAGGGCCAGGGCCTTTTCACCCCTGGCCCCAACCTGTTGGAACTCTCTGGAAAGCCAGTTTGGTGTATTGGTGAGGAGCATGGACTCTAATCTGGGAGAACCAGGCTGTATCCCCCACTTCTCCACATGCAGCTGCTGGTGTGACCTTGGGTCAGTCATAAATTCTTTGAGAGCTGTTCTCTCAAGGGCAGTCCTCGAAAGAGATCTCTCAGCCCCACCTACCTCACAGGGTGTCTGTTGTGGGGAGGGGAAGGGAAAGGAGATTGTAAGCCGCTCTGAGACTCCTTCAGGTAGTGAACGGTGGGGGTATAAATCCAATCTCCTCCTCCTCCTCCTCCTCCTCCTCCTCCTCCTCTTCTAACTAGTGAAACTCAAGCCCTGCAAGACGTGGCTCAGTTCCACAGGGCCCGTAAGAGCGAGTGTATGGTTGAGGACAGTGATAATTAGGAACAGGGCTATTTTTGGGCAGGAACGCACAGGAACGGAGTTCCGGCTGGCTCCCGAGTTGGCCACGCCCAGCAGGAACTCATTAGCATAACAGGCCACACCCAACAGCAAAAACTCATTAGGATTGGCTACATTAGGGGGGTGTGGCCTAACATGCAAAGGAGTTCCTACTACAAAAAAGGCCCTGGGTTTTGACAACAAAGTAAACAGAATAAGAAGCAAAAGGTGGGTGTGGCTGGATGACCACACCTCTGGTAACACGGGGGTGTGGCTTAATATGCTAATACGTTTCTGCTGTTGGGTGTGGCCTATTATGCTAATGAGTTCCTGCTGGGCTTTTTCTACAAAAAAAAGCCCTGATTAGGAAGATCACTTGGCCTCCCCATTGTTGGGCCACGAACCTCACTGTACCGACTGCCCCTTTAGTTACCCACCCTGAAGGTTTCTCGGGGTGCCATCTGGTATGATACAATCGACTGATTCTTAAGTTATAACTGTAAGGTTTGGTTTTAAATTGTGATGCTGATTTATTGTATTTAATTGTATCTAATCGTTGGAAGCCGCCCTGAGACCTGCCTGCCAGGGAAAGGACTGGGATAAAAGTCGAATAAATAAATAGATAAATCCTGCTATATTACCAGGGGTCATGTCGTAGAAAAAGAGGTGCAGGAGCTCATTTGCAGAACTCATTTGCCTAACTCATTTGCACACCCCCTGACAAAGGGCGGGCATGTTTAAAATGCCTTTCCTTCCCTTCCCCATCTGGGGAAGGGAAAGAAAGGCATTTAAATCCCCCTCCCCTATTAAACATGATTCCAGATACAATAAAAAAAAAACTACACACATATAATAGTATACGTATTAACAGCAGCAAGAATTCTGATAGCAAAGCGTTGGAAGTCAAAATCCATACCATCTGTAATAGAACTCAAGTACAAGATTTTAGAAATAGCAGAAATGGATAAATTGAGTACAATACTACAAAACAAGCCAGAGGGATTTTTCCGGGATAGATGGGAAGTGATCTATACCTGGCTAAAGATGAGGAAGACAAACTAAGAGCTGAGTATATGCTAGTAATAGAGAACTGATGAGAAATGAGAAATATGAACTTTACATTAAGAACTGTATAAGTATAAAATGAATATACCCATATATTTTTGTGAAATAAAAAATGGAAAAATAAATTTCAAAAAAAAAAATCCCCCTCCCCACTGCCCCGAGCTTCTCTGCAAAAGCAGAGAGGCTCAGGGGAAAAAAGGGGCACGCAGAGGTCATTTCGGGGGGGAACGCGGGGGAACGCAGTTCCCCCGGGTGAGGTGCAGGGGGCGGGGCACATGACGAAACCCTGCCCCCTGCTTCCGGCCGCCCCGCTTCCAGCCCTCATTCAGCCAGGAGGAGGCAGGAGAAGAGGGAGGGTAAGTTGCTTCCTCCCCGCCTCTCCCCACCCCTGCCTGCCTGGGGCCAGGGAGGGCCTTCGCGGGGCTTCCTCGCACTCCCGCCGGCCTTGCAGGTCCACCGCCGGGCCCCTGATGTTAGGGGGTGTGGCATATGCTAATGAGTTATGCTAATGAGTTCCCCTAGCTCTTTTTCTATGAAATGACCCCTGGGGGCACGTCTGCCTTCCTGCCCTTCCCCAGCCAACCCGACGCCTGGGCTTGTTATAGGCTTGCCAAGCCTCACTGGGGGGGGGTAAATTCCCGCCCGGGAGCCCCGTTACCTGCTGTTGGCGGATCGGGCCCCGGGGGGAACTCAACCCCCTGCCGGAGGGCTGGCCACGTTGTGGGGGGACACTCTGTGAATCGAGGGGAAACTCTATGGTTTTCCCTCGAGTCACGGTGCCCCGCCCCCAATGTGGGCGATGTCATTGTGGCGCGCACGGGGAGACTCCCAACGGAGCCAGGAATCCCCCCGCTTTGCAGGTAAGTCAACTTGGCACCCCTAGCTTGTTACCCCCAGAATGCCGTTCCGGCTCGTCCCCCCTCAAAATGACCCCTGCATATTACCAACTCCTTCCTTCCCTCCCATCAGTGTCTTTTGATGTCTTCCCCTCTCCTTAACTAGCTGATTGTTGCATGCTTGTGGAGACAAAGTCGGTTGGCAGGAAGGGCAGCGATTCCTGGACCGGTGGCATGGCTAGTTCCCAAACAATCAGGGATCACATAATGAACAGAATGACTCCTCGATGCCACCCAGCTAGTTCTATTTGGCTCATTGATTTCATCACTGAGGACAAATGAAGCCAGCTGATAGAGACGGCAATGCCAATGAACACATGAACATTTCCACGGGAATTGGTGAACAAATTTTCCCCCCCTTTTTTTAATTTTTTAAAAATTTTCTAAACTACAAACCTTCAGGGTCAGGGGGAGGGAACAACCTAAAATAAAGAGAAACAAGGATCCATGGTACAGAAATATAAGATTGTTGATACGTCTCTATTATCTTAAAAGTAAAATATGAGAATTAATAATATGAAATTTTCAAGCAAACAATCACAACCTCTTTGGCTATCGTGTAAATATCCAGGGCTGTTTTGGGGCAGGAACGCACAGGAACGGAGTTCCGGCTGGCTCCTGAGTTGGCCACACCCAGCAGGAACTCATTAGCATCATAGGCCA
>NW_015174852.1:1106917-1140986 GCF_001447785.1 Gekko japonicus
TTCTTCTTCTTCTTCTTCTTCTTCTTCTTTGTCTTTATTCTCCTCCACTTTCTAAGGTCCCTCTTCCGCTTTCTGTTGTTGCTTCAGGAACATCCGCTTTGTTTCTTTCTCGTTGAAACGTTGAGATCCTTTTGCAACATATCCAGCCTGTCGCCAAGGTTGGTCATCTGGTCAAGTAGAGGGTGTAAAGCTGCAGCAATCAGTTTGGGAAAGTCTGTGGTTGCTTCTGGTCTGGTAGCCGGCGATGATGTGCTGGCCGTTCCTGTTATAAGTTTCACTTTCGGCGCCATTTTCCCCGCTTGCTGCATCATTGTTTATACAAGAGGAAAGTCCAAAAATTCTCAGTGAGTCTGATGATTTATCACTTTCTTGCTAGTCCGCTGCACACTTCGTCTTAATCCGCTACCTTCAAGCCTCCCTTTCAGCCTCCAACAAATGATTTTCAAACGGGGGAGGGCTTTTAGATTATGCCTGAAATGATGGAGAAAGAATGTCATTTTGTTTAGCCTTAATAGTCAGGAGACTAGTGTGGCTGAGTAGTTAGAGGGTTGAATTAGGGCCTGGGTTCGAATCCACTCTCTGCCATGGAAGGTTGCTGGGTGATCTTGGGTCAGTCCTATGGACTCGGCCTAACCTGCCTCGCAGGGCTGTTGGGAAGATAAGATGGGAGAATGAGGTAAGCTGCCGGGGGAGAATAGCAGTCTATAAATGAAGTCAATAAATAAAAAAATGGAATGAAAGAGTTGTAGGTGCTGTACAGACCAATTCTTGCCTCTTTAGGCTGGTTTTGGATGTTTGGCTTCTAGCGGCATCTCGGAACAAAAATTATGGGAATGAAGAGAATGTGCAGAGAAAGAGGTCCACACCCTGGGACTTTTTAAAAATTCCTACACAACATTGGTTTAATGCTCTAGAATCCTAAACCCTTCACCTCTGGGACACTGACACAGACACTCGCCTTCTATGTGGGCTCAGACTCGGCCCTGATCCACCTCTGGCTACCTTTGGTATCTCCAGATGTTGCCGTCTGACTCTTTGAAGCCCAGACTGCCTTGCATGATGACAGATCCCTCTTGTGGTGTTTTACCTGCCAGATATTATTGCTCTTAAGCAACAAGACTGTGGCATTTAGGATCTCTCATCTAAATGAATATAATGGGGAAGGGGGGGTCAGTAGGTGGGATATTTTAGCTGGCTGGGGGAGAAAGAAAATCCTTTTAATCAAAATTAATTGCGCCCTGTTCTCCGCAGCTATCAACTCATCGCCTCCCTTATTAGCGCGGATGAAACTCTCCGTGTACGACCCTCGGAGGTGAATCCACAGAAGCCCCTTGAAAGAGCCCGTGTCAGTTCCATACCGCTGAGAAATGGGAAGGGTTTTCTCTCCATGACTCCCCTACAGGAAAACCTTAGGATGCCGCCTCAAAGAGGTTAAGGAGTGCTGCCGTGTTGAACGCTGGCCATTAAGTCGTAGCCCTTGGATATGTAGATATCAAATATTATTTTGGTGTTTGGGAAATCTTTGAGCAGGGCGCCCTCTTCTTTGGATGGCTAAAAGATGTGGAGATTCCTGCGGTGGCCGTACAACATAGCTGTGGGATTAGAAAGCAATGACAGACGAGAGAATCGGCCAGTTTGGAAAACAGCATTAACTCCCCCCCCCCCCGCAAAAGAAGCATACTGCCACCTTTGTATACAAAGGAGGAGGGACATACAAGAAATAATGGACACAGTAAATTCCAACTTTTGGATGGGGGGGGGGAGGCAGTGTAGTGTATAAAGGCTAAAATGCCAAACTAGGATCTGAAAGACCTTCCTACTCTGCTGTAGATTTCATTGTGGAGACCTGGAACCAGTCTCTCCCTCCCTCCCTCTCCCTCCCTCCTTCTCTCTCCCTCCCCCTCTCCCCCCTCCCTCCCTCTCCCTCTTTACAATGGATTGTGTCCAATCCCTCCCTCTCCTCTCCCTCCCTCCCCCCCCCCCCTAACTTATTTATTTGTTAAAATATTCACACCCCACCTTCCCTTGTGGCTCAAGGTGGCTTTCAAGGTCACTGTGATAAGAAAAGGGGGCAGGTTGAGGGGACTGCACCAGCTGCTCCAAGCTCCATACAGGAAGGGGATAAACAAACAAAGAAGAAGAGATTGGATTTATACTCTGCCCTTCACTTGACATCTCAGAGCGGCTTACAAACTCCTTTCCCTTCCCCTCCCCAAAAAAGACACCCTGTGAGGTAGGTGGGGCTGAGAGAGCTCTGAGAGAACTGCCCTTTCAAGGACAGCGCTGACAGAACTACGGCTTGCCCAAGGTCATCCAGCAGATGCAAGTAGAGGAGTGGGGGATCAAACCCGGTTCTCCCAGATTAGAGTCTGCACGTTTAACCACTACACCAAACTGGCTCTCAAACAAATCAAATAAACAACATTGGGAGTGCAAGAAGGTATTGATCCCTCTCCCTGCATTTTTGGTTTGTAGCTGTTATTGGGCAGGAACCCAAGAGTGGTCTAGATTGCCCAAGACTTTGAAATGAAATAAGGGCGCCCTGATAGCACAGAGGTAGTATACACAAACAGCAGATTTCTGTGGCAAAGCTGTCTTTCAAATGCTAGTGGGGGTTCCATGATTCAGTGCTTCCTCAATTTAAAATTTAAAAAACCCGTTTTCATGTAGGACATCAGATGTCAGGGAAGTGTGAGGTTGACCCCTTCCCTGAGATCCTGGCTTTCTATGTGTAGGGATTTTATTTCAGTCGTTGTTATGGAGAAGCACAAAAATACGTGACACCAGTCAGATCTCAGGTGCTCCTTAAGGCTGTTTCAAAAAACTCCAATAAGATTTTGTTCCAGCAATCTAATATATCGCAGGAAAATGCAAATTTGCTATTCTCAGGCTAATCCGCATTTCAGAGGGATCATGGAGGTTGTGAGTTGTGGTGTGTTGCATGCCCGTCAAGCTGTTTCTGACTTAATTTTGTTGTTGTTCAGTCGCACAGTCGAGTCCGACTCTTCGCGACCCCATGGACCAGATCACGCCAGGCCTTCCGGTCTTCTGCCATCCTCTGAAGTTGGCTCAACTTCATGTTCGTTGCATCGATGACACTATCTAACCATCTCATCCTTTGCCGTCCCCGTCTTCTTTGACCTTCAATCTTTCCCAGCATCAGGGTCTTCTTCTCCAGTGAGTGCTCCCTTCTCATTGGGTGGCCAAAGTATTTGAGCTTCAGTTTCATTATCTGGCCTTCCAGGGAACAGTCAGGGTTGATTTCTTTTAGGATTGACTGATTTGATCTTCTTGCAGTCCAAGGGACTCTCAAGAGTCTTCTCCAGCACCATAGTTCAAAAGAATCTATTCTTCGGCGCTCGGCCTTCCTTATAGTCCAACTCTCGCAGCCATACATGACTACTGGGAATACCATTGCTTTGACCATGCAGACTTTTGTTGGCAGGGTGATGTCTCTACTTTTTTATCATGCTGTTTAGGTTCGCCATCGCTTTCCTCCCAAGGAGCAGGCGTCTTTTAACTTCATGGCTGCTGTCACTGTCTGCGGTGATCTGGGATCCCAGGAACGTGAAGTCTGTCACTACTTCCCCGACTTCCCCTTCTATTTGCCAAGGAGTGATGGGGCCAGATGCCATGATCTTAGGTTTTTTGATGTTGAGCTTCAAGCCCACTTTTGCGCTCTCCTCTTTTACCCTAAGCAAGAGGCTCTTTTGGTCCTCTTCACTTTCTGCCATTAGAGTGGTATCATCTGCATATCTGAGGTTGTTGATCTTTTCCCCCAGCAATCTTAATTTCCACTTGTGATTCATCCAGGCCAGTATTTTGCATGATGTACTCTGCATATATATTAAATAAGCAAGGTGAGAATATACATCCTTGTCGTACTCCTTTTCCTATGCGAAACCAATCAGTTGTTCCATATCCGGTTCTAACTGTCGCTTCTTGACCCTTATACAGGCTTAATTAATGACCCCCAAATTGTTCTATCATCGACAGCCTTGCTCCGATCTTGCAAACTGAAGGCTGTGGCTTCCTTGACTAAGGTCGAATCTGCATTTGCATTTTAAAATCAGTTTCGTGCTGTTGTGACGCCGTCTTTCTCTATGCTTGTTTGAAAGTTGTTTGGAGAAGATTCATTTAAAGCGGTGCGGAGGCGCAATGACAGTGGAGCCACCACGAGAGGGTGATAAGCATATGTGGACAGGCGAAATTATGCCAGCACAGTTGAAGTGTGAAAACGAAAGCAAATGTAGACAGTTTTTTTGAAGACGGAGTCAGAAGGCTGGGACAGGATTGGGAAAGACAAATGCAGATTTGACCTAAGTCAATCCAACGCATGTTGGGTCTTCCCCTTTTCTCACTGCCTTAAACTTTTCCTAGCATCATTGTCTTTTCTGATGAGTCTTATCTTCTTTTGATGTGGCCAAAGTACAATAACCTCCCTTGTGTCATTTTAGCTTCTAGGGAAAATCCAGGCTCGAATATACTCGCGAGCTACAGTCCGAAATCTTCTGATCAGCCACACAATCATGATGACCTGCACTTTCCTGGATGTGTGGAGCCATCTGCAATATCAACTATTAACTAGACAGATCCATGTAGTCAGCTGTGCTGGTCGGAAGCAGTAGAGCAAATTTAGAGTCTGGTGGCACCTTTAAGACCAACAAATGTTTATTCAAGGTATGAGCTTTCGTATGCTTTTAAAGGTGCCACTGGACTCTAAATTTGTTCTGTTAACTAGATAGAAACAGACTACCTTCCAGTTGCTATGCCTGAAACGAAATTAGCAGCACACATCCCTCCTTCCGAATATATACTTTGTGAGGTGATTTGCTTTTTAAAAGCCTGTTTGGCACCAAGTGGTTAAGACGCTGAACTGCAGGCTGTGGAAGGTCGGTAGTTCAGCAGTTCGAGACCCGAGTGTGCTGCATGATGGGGTGAGCTCCCGTCTCTAGTTCCAGCTCCTGCCAACCCAGCAGTTCGAAAGCAAGAAATTGCAAGTAGATAAATAGGTACCACTTCAGTGGGAAGGTAACAGCATTCCGTGCGCCTTGGTGTTTAGTCATGCCGGTCACATGACCACGGAAATGTCTTCAGACAGCGCTGGCTCTTCGGCTTTGAAACGGAGATGAGCACTGCAACCCTAGAGTCGGATTCGACTGGCTTTCGAGCAAGGGAACCTTTACCTTTACCTTACCTTGGCACCATTATGCTTCAGTGCTGTTGGAGGTTTATTGTAATAATTTTGTGCGTCTTTTGGGGGCGCTTCAGGTCAAAAAAGGCAGCATATAAAAATATTCTCAATAATGTCAGTCAGTTTTCTATTCGTCGCCTGTTGTTTGTTACTAGATTTTCCATGTGATCGATCCACGCAGTCAGGGAGCGCGTAGCCAATGAGATGACACCACAAATTACCTAGTCAAACAGATTTATGATACCATCAACGAGGTTTAGTGGACACAAACTGAAGTATACTGGGTTCAAGACGCGTATAGTGATCAGCTCATAGTTTATTAGTGATTTCAGCTTAACTCTAAGACAACTCTAGCAGGGCCCAGCTTATATGCATGCAAAACACCCCACCCCACACCCACCCACTCCCCGTGATAGGCTATTTACAAAACATTACTACTTGATTGGTTTATTCCAGAGTCCTGGTCAGCTATTGTTCTTGTGCTCCAAGCTCAGCCAGTCTCTACGGTGATTCAATCAGGGATGATTCACTCCCGAGACATAACACAAACCAAGCAAAAAAGTTGCGTGTTTTTGGCTAGGAAATTGCTGGGAAATTGAGTTCCTCTTTTTTGTCGAACTCTTCTGTGTGTGTGTGTTCGTGGGGACTTTGCACGACGTTTGTGACAGTCCTCTGAGGTCCGTTCCAATCGTGACATCTATGTCAATAACACCATCGATTCAAAAGAGCTCTTCTGCTGAGGCCACAGAAGATGGCGGGAGGGGAGAACTGTCAATTTGTGAATGCAGAGACGGGGCTGAGGAATCAGCCATTAGTCCCGAAGTCTCACAATTCTTCCTCAGACTGGTATTTCCTTTGCTCTCAGATCCGTCTTGGGCTTCCCAAAGGAATTTGCCTGTGTCATCACATCCCTCAGCATCCTAATATATCATACTAACCTCTAAGCCAATTAGGAATGACTACTTACCATGCTGAATCATAGGAAGAGGAAAGGATAATGTGTCCTTCAGATAATGAATCCCCCCCCTTCCAACTCCACCCCAACCCCATTTCTTTTCCCACCAGAAAGATGGATCTGCAGACAGAGCTTTGGCTTCATTCTTTTCTTTTTTCGCCATCTCCAATTAGGATGTCCTCTGCTTTTCGGGTTGCATCTGTTTCTTTCTCTGAGTTGCCTCCTGAATGGGGGTCTTACAGAAAGCCGAACCTGGTACAGATGCTCTCAGTAGCTTACTTAGCACCTCCTGTCCTTTGACATCCAGCCACTTTGCCTAGGTGGATAATGCTCTCACTCGTAAATGGAGTGAGAAAGTGAGATACCACAGTAAGGGACAGAAAAAAGGTTGAAACCTCACTCCCGGTAATGTGCTTGCCTGTGATCTGTAAGTCCAGCATGTTGTGTGTGTGTGTGTGTGCCATTTCACACGAGTTGCTGAGAGCTGCTGCTCAAGCTAAGTTACAACTGTTATCTGACGAAAATGCCCCAGGTCTGAACATAAGAACATAAGAGACGCCAATGTTGGATCAGGCCAAAGGCCCATCCAGCCCAACACTCTATCACACAGTGGCCAGAAATACCAGTGCCATCAGGAGGTCCACCAGTGGGGCCAGGACATTAGAAGCCCTCCCACTGTTGACCCCCCCCAAGCACCAAGATGACAGAGCATCACTTGCCCCAGAGCCCCTATCTATACCTTGTGGCTAATAGCCACTGATGGGCCTCTGCTCCATATGCTTATCTAATTCCCTTTTGAAGCCGTCCATGCTTGTAGCCGCCACCACTTCCTGTGGCAGTGAATTCCAAGTGTTAATCACTCTTTGGGTGAAGAAGGACTTCCTCTTATCCGTTCTAACCCAACTGCTCAGCAATTTTATGGAGTGCCCACGAGTTCTTGTCTTGTGAGAAAGGGAGAAAAGTACCTCTTTCTCTACCTGCTCTTTCCCATGCATAATCTTATAAACCTCAATCATGGCACCCCTCAGTCGTCGTTTCTCCAAGCTAAAGAGCCCTAAGCGCCTTAACCTTTCCTCATAGGAAAGCATCCAGAGGCAAATGTTTTGAACCCTGGATGGAGAACATCACCCCTAGCCTACAGCCCTGTTTGGTTACTCCTTAAATTCTTGAACAAATGCATGAACCTGCCCTATCCTGAACTAGGCTACTGGTTCATCAAAGTAAGTCAGTATTGTCTACTCAGGCTGGTAGCTGCTCACCAGGGTCTTGGGAAGAGGTCTTTCATATCACCTCCTAACTGACCCTGAGTTGTTTTCTGTCGCCCCAGAAGGTTGGACCAGAACCAACGGGTTGAAATTAAATCAGAAGACTTTTCGGCTAAACATTAGGAAGAACTTCCTGACAGAGCGTTTCCTCAGTGGAACAGGCTTCCTTGGGAGGTGGTGGGCTCTCCTTCTTTGGAGGATTTCAAACAGAGGCTAGGTGGCCATCTGACAGCAATGCTGATTCTGAGAACTTAGGCAGATCATGAGAGGGAGGGCAGGGAGGGTTGCCTCAGTGCTTAGTTCTCATGGCCCTTTCTTACATGCCCAGGGAAATGCCGATCACCACTTTGGGGTCAGGAAGCAATTTTACCCAGGCCAGTTTGACCAGGGAACCTGGAGGGTTTAGTTTTTTTTTTGCCATCTTCTGGGCATGGAACAGGGTTCACTGGGGGTGTGGGGGGAGGTATTTGTGAATTTCCTGCATTTGTCAGCTATGCTGCCATGATGGTTGGGGAGTTTGGTCTGTGTCTGGTTAATTGCTATTGCTTTCCTTTCAGGTTAATTGCTACTGCATTCCTTTCTGCGCTTTCTCTGCTGTGCGCCGAAACGCTTATCTTTACAGATGAGCAGGAGGGTGTTGTAGTGTCTGGGATTGCCCTAGGTGCCGTGGGAGAGTGTTAGTTCTCAGCTTTAGCTAACTAACGGTCTCCAAGCTTTATCCCGCGCGCGGGAGGGTGCCTAATTGGCCAGTGCTATGGTGTGTGTGTGCATACGAATACCCTATATCCCATTATGCCCATGGGGCCGCCGCCATTCTTAACAGTGCTTATGCTACTGCACCTATAGCTCTGCAATAAAAGTATTACCGTTCCTGAATGCGTGTACTTCGTTGTTGGCTGTGGGTTCTGACAGCATTGGGTTGGACTACATGACCCTGGCGATCCCTTCCAGCTCTATGATTCTATGCTTTCTACGAACTGATCTCCCTTTGGCAGAGGTCAGCTCCCCTGGAAAAAACGGCTGATTTGGAGAGTGGCACTTTAAACTGCTGACGTCCCTTCCCAAACGTCACCTTCTCCAGGCTCCACCCAAATCTTCAGAAATTTCCCAATTTGATGTTGGCCACCCCAGCATACAAACGAGCCATAAGCTTTAAAATGTTGTGGAAAAGAGGTCCATGGTGGGGCGGAGTAGTCAGAGGGCTTGACTTACCCTTACCCACTCAGTCCTTAACTACTGCTGGCTGACCACGGGCAAGTCTGTCAGGCTACACTACCTCACAGGGTCGTTGTGAGGATACGATTATTTGTGAATTTCCTGCAGCGTGCAGGGGGTTCGACTAGATGAACCTGGAGGTCCCTTCCATCTCTATGATTCTATGATCCCTTTACCTGCATATGCTAGGGAGTGAAACTGAAACCTTCTGCATGGAGAGCAGAGGGTCTGCCACTGAGCCATGGGCCCTCCGCTACTGATCCATCTTGCCATCTATGAACAATTTATGCAAAATTTTTATAATATTTCCACTTTTTGAATATGGCTGGGGCATTAGCAGAGCTTTTTTGTTGTTGTTGTTCAGTTGCACAGTCGAGTCCGACTCTTCGCGACCCCACGGACCAGATCACGGCAGGCCTTCCGGTCTTCCGCTGTCCTCTGAAGTTTGCTCAACTTCATGTTCGTTGCATCTATGACACTGTCTAACCATCTCATCCTTTGCTGTCCCCGTCTTCTTTGACCTTCAATCTTTCCCAGCATCAAGGTCGTCTTCTCCAGTGAGTGCTCCCTTCTCATTTGGTGGTGGCCAAAGTATTTGAGCTTCAGTTTCATTATCTGGCCTTCCAGAGAACAGTCAACTGGGGCTCAGTTCTGTTGATTCTGGCAATGACCTACCTGGGCAATGACCTACCAGCAGGCCCGTAGCCAGGATTTTGCGACCCGTAGTTACAATTGGGGGTATTGGGTGCTCCGCCCCCTTCCTTAAAGGGGGCTGCCATTATTTCCTCTGGTGGGGCTGCCATTATTTTTCATAGTGAAGGACGGTGGCGTGCATTGTTCCCTCTAAGCTGAGTTAGTGGGAGCCAGCTCACAGTTTTTTTTAGCCTCCAGCTCACACATTTTTTGTCTTAGCTCAGGAAGGAGGGCTCCAGAGCAAGCTAATTTATGCAGTAGCCAAGTCGCTCGCTCACAGCTTTAATGCCAGGAGCTCACAAAGTAGAATTTTTGCTCACAAGACACCACAGCTTAGAGGGAGCATTGCTCTTCAGCTGATCGGCGGGGAGCACGTGGCCTGCCGAACAGCTGAAGGGCCCTTTAAATCTTGCAGGAGGGGAGGGAGAGGGGCGCGCCAACCCCCCCCCCGCTTCTTTTCAAAGGCATCTTTTAAATGCTTTTGTGAAGAAGCAGGGGGCCTTTAAGAAGTGGGGGAGGGGGACTTTAAGGAAGCAGCAGAGCCCTGAATAGCCCCACTGTAGCTATGGGCCAGTCTACCGGGAACTCTCCTATTAAGTTAAATGGCCAATCCATCCCTGTGTGTGGTTGGGAAAACCATTTTCACGGCACCTATTTTCTTTGGCAAATTACTCCTGTTTTCACCACGGGGCATTCTTAATCCCTTTAAAAGCTACCACGTAAAACCCGTTGGATACGCAATTCATGCCAATGTCTGCTGTCAATTTTAGCAGCAATATTTCTACCAAATATTGCAGAGATGATCGGGGGAACAGACCAACCGCAGTTCCATCTCGAGTGCAGAAAAGCATGGAAGAAACATGCATTTTCAAATTGGACAAGAAGTGTCACAAAGTTTAGCAATACCCGTACCCTCCAGTACCGGGAGAACAAGAAATCATCCAAGGTACAAGGCCTGTTTTACTGAACCTTTCATAGATCTAAGGGTACTGGGATGCTACTTGGGGCTAAGGCTCCATGACAGAGCCTCTGCTTGGCGTGCAGAAGGTACCCCGGTTCAATCCCCGGCATCTCTAGTGAAAAGGACCAGGCAGAGGGTGACATGAAAGAGCTTTGCCTGAGACCCTGGAGAGCCACAGCCAGTCTGAGTACTCGGTACCGAGCTTAACGGACCAACTATTTGATTCACTATAAGGAAGCTTCATTTCAAAGGATAGCGGCAAAATGAAAAATGATAACTAAGATATAATCAGCTGATGTCCATTCACGGGCTGTTTTGGAATGAGCCAGTCTGGTGTAGTGGTTAAGTGTGCGGACTCTAATCTGGGAGAACCGGGTTTTATTCCCCACTCCTCCACTTGCACCTGCTGATGTGACCTTGGGTCAGTCACAAGCTCTGGCACAGCTGTCCTTGAAAAAGAGCAGTTTGTGTCAGAGCTCTCTCAGCCCCACCCACCTCACAGGGTGTCTGTTGTGTGGAGGGGAAGGGAAAGGAGTTTGTAAGCCGCTCTGAGACGCCAAGTGAAGGGCGGGGTACAAATCCAATCTCCTCCTCCTCCTCCTCTTCTTCTTCTTCTTCTTCTTCTTCTGGAAGGGCCTCCACTGTGATGGAATTTCAGAGGGAATTTTAAGCTGAACTCATAGGGTCAGACTTATATTGGGTCAGACTTTGGGCCCATCGAGGTCAGGATTGTCCACTCAGAGTGGCAGTCAGGGTCTCAGGCGAAGGTCTTTCGCATCACCTCCTACCTTGGACGCCTTCTAACTGGAGGTGCCGGGGATTGAACCTGGGACCTTCTGCATGCCAAGCTGATGTTCTACCACTGAGCCATCAGTAAGTGCCTCTTTCAGAGGATTTGCCATCTCTTGACATTATGAAAGATCTAAGGAATCATAGAATCACGGAGTTGGAAGGGGCCATACAGGCCATCTAGCCCAACCCCCTCCTCAACGCGGGATCAGCCTAGAGCATCCCTGACAAGTGTTTGTCCAGCTGCTGCTTAAAGACTGCCAGCGAGGGGGAGCCCACCACCTCCCTGGGCAGCGGATTCCACTGTTGCACAACTCTTACTGTAAAAAGGTTTTTCCTAATATCCAGCCGGTACCTTCCCACCCTTAATTTAAACCCATGATTGCGAGTCCTATCCCCTGCTGTCGACAATAACAGTTCCCTGCCCTCCTCGAAGTGACAGCCCTTCAAATACTTAAACAGAGCAATCATGCCCCCCCCCCAACCTCCTCTTCTCCAGACCAAACATTCCCAGGTCCCTCAGCCTTTCCTCATGGGGCTTGGTCTTCATCCCCCCAATCATCCTCATTGCTCTCCTCTGCACCCGCTCCATTCTGTTCACATCCTTTTTGAAGTGAGGCCTCCAGAACTGCACACGATACTCCACGTGCGGTGTACAGAGGGACTATGACATCTTGTGATTTGAATATTATGCCTCTGTTGATACATCCCAAGATCACATTAGCCTTTTTTGTTGCTGCATCACACTGGCTGCTCATATTTAACTTAATGTCCACCCGTACCCCAAGATCTTGTTCACACACACTGCCTCTGTGTTGCTCAGATTCTTGTACAACATTGGCCAGCAAAAAGAACAGTGCTAATTACGTTTGCGGAGGGTTGGATGGATCTTCTTTTCATGTTTATGTAGTTTATTTTTTGCTTATCGTTTACTTTTATGTGTGACAATGTAGGTGGTATTTATTCTTGTTACTCATTTTGCGTCCAAGTCGCTGGGAGAAAGGTGGGCTTCTTCGTATTTTAAATCACAAAGAAATAAGTAACACAGAGACTTCTCCAATCGGGACGGAATTGTGGCAGATACACGCTGCAGATTTTGTACTGCTGGCTACCTTCACTGTATTATTTCCAGAAAGTTCATTATTTCCCCTCAGCTGAAGAAAGTGAAGATTTGTGAGCAAAGACAAGTGCCGCCAAAATGTGGAAGGGCCATCAATATAACTTCTTACGGCTTTAGATTGTGCACTGCTCAAAGCACACCACTAATCCATTTCCCTCCTATTAGCATTAGTGAGCTCAAAAAGAGAGTGTGTGAGATAACTCAGGAAATATAACAGTAGTAGCAGCAGCAGTAGTAGTTTATTGTTATGACCCAAGATCCAAATTTAGGTCAACAGGTACAGTAATATAAAACAAATACGTTAATTACATATCTAAAGAGACATAAGAGATTAGTGGCTATTAGCCACAAGGTATAAATAGATAGATGATAGATAGATAGATAGATAGATAGATAGATAGATAGATAGATAGATGATAGATAGATGATAGATAGATAGATACCTTGATTCATAGATCTTACATTCCAGGTTCCTATGCAGTATTGTTCTTTGCAGCATTGGACTTTCCTTTCACCATCAGACACATCCACAACTGAGCGTCCTTTTGGCTTTGGCCCAGCCACTTCACTCTTTCTGGGGTTACTTGTACTTGCCCTCTGCTCTTCCTCAGTAGCATATTGGACACCTTCCGACCTGAGGGGCTCATCTTCCGGCGTCATGTCTTTTAGCCTTTTGATACTGTCCATGGGGTTTTCTTGGCAAACATACTGGTTGCCATTACCTTCTCCAGGGGATGACACTTGGTCTGAGTTCTCTGCTGTGGCCTGTCCGTCTTGGGTGGCCCTTCACGGCATAGCCCACAGCTTCATCGAACTGCTCAAACCCCCTCGCCACAACAAGGCAGTGATCCATGAGAGGGTTATCCCTCATTCGTGAGTATCCTGCGACAAATTCTGTGTGTGACCGGACCCTGTGACTGGCATCCTCAGAGGTAGAACACAGAAAGATGGAGTACTCTCTGTGTCAAGGAGAGCAGTTTTTTTAAAAAAAGGTTACTATATTTACCCTACATAATTGAAATACATCTGGGTGACTACAAATGGATTCCTGTATCAACTTTTGAGGCAATCCACTAATTATTACCAATGGCCAAGTTAGAATGGCTGTGAATATATCGATGTTGCAACTAGTATACAATTGACTTTTTAAAAAACGGAACATCAAAATCTTAACAGATTGTCAAATTTTGCAAGTTGGAGTTTGACGTCATCATGACCTTAAAATCTGGCTTTCAAATTTTCAGGATCCAAGTCTGAAATCAAAATTTGTGATTTTCTTCCATGAGCTGTCTCATTTAATGTAATTAAATCCCATCAGCTGTTCAGCATGAACCACTACTGAATGCTGAATATAAAACCCTGAGCAGATACGCAGAGAATATTTGTACAACTGAGATGATATCCAGCACCAAAATTCGCAGAGGAGAATTTGAGGAGCAAATTTATTTTAGTTCTTTCTGCAACCAATCATGCAATATTTATTTTATACTTCATAATTCCACCTTTCTCACTGAAAGTCAAGGTGGATTGCATTATTTTTTTTTAAAATGCAGATGGATCCAAGAATTATTCAAAGGGCCATATTTGTGACTTGAAATATTATGATTTCTCCACCCTGGCATTAACACGGGAAAATGTCCTTGTGGAAGGACTCTCGTACCCAGTTTTATCCAGAAAAACAGTTTCTTTTCTCTTTCATTCTCTCCTCTTTTCCTGGTCGGTGAACATACGATTCCCCCCCCCCCCTCTTTTACCTTTCTCAAGACCTCTTTGTCAGGTGAACTACATTTTTTGCCTCTCTAAGTAGCCTTGGCAAATATGTGTTAAACTACTGCTCATGTATATTTCTTTTAAATCAGGGCCAATTTTAGGGTTCAACATTTCGGATATTCTGCCGGCCTTCTGCAAAGTTATTGGAGTGGGTTTCTGAATCCTCCCTTTCTCTCTCTAAGCCCAGGGGAGTCGACCTGTCTCTTAAGATGGAAAGGTTTTGCCCAGGGATTGGGGACCGAATTGCTGTTATAATTCATTTTAATGCATTCGCCACATACTAATCATTTGCAAAGGTAAGGTCTTCTCTAATAGGAACATGACTGTGGGGAGACATATGTAATTGATCATTTTTTTTGCATTAGAAAGGGTGATTAAAACCCAAATCCCTCATCCATTCCAGAGGGACAAGCGCTGTGTATGTTGATGCGGAGGCGGATAGGTTAGGTTATAGATCTATGTCCCCAACTTTGAAATTTGTGTGTGGAGCCTGAGCATGATTGTCAATTTGGCTTTGCATGCAAAATCGTGGCTTCCACATGTCTGCAAAAAAAGAGAAGAAACTGAATTCCAGAAGGACATACCCTCTCCTGTGTTGTATTTCAAGTAAAAATTGAATGCAACCATTTTTACGACAAAGCAGTACCTTGGCACTGAGTCATTTGCTACCTGACTGTTTAAAAGGGGTTTACCAATGATGTATGCTAACGTACGTACAATGTTACAATTGTATACCAAACACACGTAATGGGAGCATGTGCTACCTGTGGTAGGTGTTGTGAAGGTTGGGAGTTTATTTTAGGGGATTCACACCCTGCCTTTTGGCTTTAACACCCCCCCCCCCGAGCACACAATCATCACCGTTGGATACTACCTTCCACCATTGGATTGTATACTGAATGCCGCCATCACCTGTATTGTTCTTAATAACACTTTATGATGTTCATGTGCATTTTATTGTATTTATTCTTTTATTGCATTTTAACGTCCGTACGCCACCTTGAGCCAGCTTGTCCAGGAAGGCGGGGTATTAATTGAAATAATAAATAAATAAATAAATCTCAATTTGATTATTTACTTCATGTATAATCCGCCTTTTTCATAGAGACTCAGCTATAAATACAAGAACCTCACTAGCAGAATGATGACATCAATTAAATCCATCATATAAAAAGGAATTGCGGCAATCACAAAACCTGGAAGTCTCGAAGCAGCAGCTGTAAAATAAAGACTCAGTACAAAATAATAACTTTGCCTCCCTTAGAGTCTCTTGGGGGGAAATACCGTCTTAACACTTTGTCTCAAGGACAGGCAGGAAGGGGCCAAAGGAGTGTTTCACAAACTGGAAGCAACGGTCGAAGAGCGTTATGAAGTCCCACTAGCTGGATAACGCAGCTATATGGAAGCAGGGTAGCACCTGCATAGGGTTGCCAAGTCGATCTTCGCCGGAAGCGGGGGGCTCCCGGCCGGCGTCTGGTGCGCACACCGCACGCACATCACCCGGAAGTGATATTTATTTATTTATTTATTTATTTTTGGGACTTATATCCCGCCCTACCCAGACGGCCCAGGGCGGCAAACAAGCGGCAAGCCGAAAACAAGACATAAAATACATTAAAAATTCAATAAATACAGCTAAAATGGTGCTTTACAGTTCATAATAAGATTCAATTTCAGAGTTCATTTTAAAGTTCCAGATAGCCGGTATCCCTCAATGGTGGCCAATGGAACAGGCGCAGGAGCGCTAGGATGATGTTCCTCTTCTGGGCACAATTTACCCCCATCCAGACCAGGTGGATGGTAAGTCAGCCATGGTGGTGGTATAGTGGCGGCGGCGGCGGCTCCTACTCAAAAGCCTGGCGGAAGAGCTCCGTCTTGCAGGACCTGCGGAACTGCACAAGTGATGGGAGGACGCCAGGCACGCTGGGGGCGAGGCCACGGCCATACAAGGGAAAACTATAGAGTCGGGGTGGAGTTCCCCCCGGGGCCTGATCCAGTGGCGCCGGGGAATGGGCCTCTGGGGCGGGGGTTTCCCTGCCCCCTGGGGGGACTTGGGATCCCTACACCTGCACCATCTCACATCTTGGGCAGGTTCACATGGGAGGCGGTGGGCCATCAGGTCCCTGGCTCCCTGCCCATTTTAGGGCAGCAATGGCCCTTTCTGCACCTTGGTTTCTGAGCACATCTCAGTCTTCCATTCTGCATTCCCTCCCGCTTTCACTGCCGCTTTGTGTCGGGGCGTCTTCTTGGTTCTGTGTTTATTTTGGGGGGGATCAGCACTTCAGGCCGCTTCCAGCCCACTGTTGCCCCGCACTTCCCAGAAGTGCTTTTGCTGCAAACCTTTGTTCTCCGTTTTAAAATGAATACTGCTATTTAAAGTAGAATTGTTTCTGTGACTATTTATGCACCACCCACTACACCTCGCACGTTTCAGCCTCTTTCACTTTGGTCTATGTCAGGCGGCCAGTTTACATGATAACAGGTTTCTTTGTGGGTAATTCCTGATCATTTGCATTTGTTTGGGGTCCGCAGTGGTTTGGAGGGTGGGAGAACTACCGGAAAAACCAGTTTTTCAGGAAGCACTTCCGAGCCAAAACAGACTTTGATCACAAACGTTTCACTCAAAACAAAAACGGATGCATGGATTGATGGTTTGCATTTTGATTTGATACCAAGAGTTGATAATTGTCTATTGTCCCTGGGTTATTCCCATTACATAATGTTAGTGAACTGTTATGTATTGAGCCCTAGCCTTTCCTCTAGCTGTACCTAGAACAGGTTGAGCCTACTTCGCTAGAACAATAGCTCGCCTGGATCCAGGAACTAACCAATTGATAAGCAGTGTAATGTAAATAGTCTACCATGGGGAGAGTGTGTGTGTGTGTTGGGTGTAGAGATGTGAAGGCCCGGAAAACAAACGGAAAAATTTGGGGAAAAAACGTTTTTTTCCTGAAGCCTTTTTGTTTTTTTCTGAAAAATTGGAAAAATTGAAAAAAGAAAAAAAAATTGATTATGGAACGTTTTATTTTAATATGATGAATAAAATATTTTAAGACAAGGTGTTCAAATATTTTCCAAATCATTTCTAATATATATATATGGTATCAGATTGATCTAATTTCTGTGCACTGAGGACAAGCAAGTCCTAGGTTACAAACTGAACCCTCTAATGCAAGAACAAGATGCATTTTTTCCTTTAGGAGGTGCGATTGTCAGAAGAAAATAAAAAAGTTTCAGTTTTGTTTTTGCATGTGGGTGGGTATTCTGTTTGAAATAATTGCTTGGATATACTATAGTTGTGATAATTTCATGCCAAGTAAAAATGTCCATAGTCATATTTTATGTTCCTAAAGTAACAGAATGACTTTCAATCTAGAAAAGACAAAAGAAATGCTAATGTAGCATTTTTTCAATTTTTCCAAAAATTTCCATTCCCCCCCCCAAAAAAAATGGAAAAAACCCGGGTTTTTTCCCGAGCTTCAAAATTTCCGGAAATTTTACATCTCTAGTTGGGTGTGATGTTTTGCATGCTTATAAGCAGGGCTCCAGCCCTGCTGGTTTGTCTTCTAGTTTGCTGAAATCACTTATTAAACCTAAGCTGATCACTGCAATGTGTCTAGAACCCAGTATTTAACATGAACATTGCCCTGTGAACACCAAAATGCCCCAGCCACTCAATGTCATTCCGATTTTCCTGGAAGAATTCCTCCCACCATTCAGGGCTCTGTGAAAAGGAACAGGGGGCATTGAAGGGAAGGGGGAAGTGTCATGCTGGCGCCTTGGCTGCTCGTTCTCCAAAGGATAAGAGCAACCGGGGTCCAAAACACGCTTTCTTCCGTGAGTCTGCAGAAAGCATAATCCACAGAGACTTGAGTTTCCAGCACAAAGTGCCGAAGAATAATTACATATGCAGAATGAAAGGGAATGATTCGAATCAAAGGCACACTGCCTCGAGCAACAAGGATGATCGGGGGCCTTTAGAGCAGGCCCTGTGAGAAAAGGCTAAGGGATGTGAGAATGTCTAGTCTGGAGAAAAGGCGGTTTAGGGGGGGGCATGATTGCTCTCTTGAAGTCTTTCAAAGGCTGTCCGAATGGGTTTCAACTAAGGGCGGGAAGGTACCGGCTGGATATTAAGAAAAACTTTTTGACAGTAAGGCTGATTTCGCACTAGAGCTGCCTCGATGTGGCGCCGCCGTTTGCCTCGATACTATTGGTCAATTTCACACCCGAAGCTGCGGGGTTGCATTTTGACTCGCGGCCTCGCCCGATTTCCCCTGCAGTTTCGTGATCCTGTTTTTTGAGGATCACGAAACTGCGGGGGAAAGTGGGCGAAGCCGCAGGTCAAATGCAGCCCCGCGGCTTCGGGTGTGAAATTGACCAATCGTATTGGGGCAAACGGCGGCGCAACATCGAGGCAGCTCTAGTGCGAAATCAGCCTAAGAGTTGTGCAACAGTGGAATCGGCTGCCTAGGAAGGTGGTGAGCTCCCCCTCGCTGGCAATCTGAAAGAGGTACTTTTTTCCCTTTCTCACAATACAAGAACTCATGGGCACTCCATGAAATTGCTGAGCGGTCGGGTTAGAACGGATAAAAGGAAGTACTTCTTCACCCAAAGAGTGATTAACACTTGGAATTCACTGCCACAGGAAGTGGTGGCGGCTACAAGCATGGACGGCTTCAAAAGGGAATTAGATAGGCATATGGAGCAGAGATCCATCAGTGGCTATTAGCCACAAGGTATAGATAGTGGCTCTGGGGCAAGTGATGCTCTGTCATCTTGGTGCTGGGGGGGGTCAACAGTGGGAGGGCTTCTATTGTCCTGGCCCCACTGGTGGACCTCCTGATGGCACTGGTATTTCTGGCCACTGTGTGACACAGAGTGTTGGACTGGATGGGCCTCTGGCCTGATCCAACACTGGCTTCTCTTATGTTCTTATATTCTGATGTTCTTATGATTCGATGAGTTCTGGGAGTAAAGACTGAATGCAGAAAGGCCCCATGACACTTTGAACTAGAGTTGGAAACCAACTGGGAGCCAATGAAGTTCATCTCATTCTGACAGTATACGTTCATCATGGCAGGTCCCAGTTAGGACTAAGGTAGCCATTTGCCTGCTGGCAATGGGTTTCCCCACCCCTGCCCTCAACCCCCACTCTCAATAATTAGAGAAGTGGGAGAAAAAAATGGGAGGGGGGAAATGGTATTAATGGCGACACTATAGGGACTTCCCCTAGTCTCTATGGCCTTTACCATAGCCATCAGGTGAAATTCCTTGAGTGTCACCAGGAAATGATGTCACGTCCCCCCAAAACACCACCCTCCCCCAAGCACTGCTTCCAGCATTTGCCTATGCAGCGCTAGTAAACCTAGTTAGGATCCTTGTAGCTGAGGCCGTGAGCTGACTTGAGTGAAAAACATTGCATTTCAGAAAAGCATTTCTGTGATGTTCTATCTGCAAGGGCCCATTCACAGTAGATATCACTGTCAGGGCTATTTTTGGGCAGGAACGCACAGGAACGGAGTTCCGGCTGGCTCCCGAGTTGGCCACGCTTAGCAGGAACTCATTAGCATAACAGGCCACACCCAACAGCAGAAACTCATTAGGATTGGCTACATTAGGGGTGTGTGGCCTAACATGCAAAGGGTTCCTGCTACAAAAAAAGCCCTGGGTTTTGACAACAAACAAAGTAAATAGAATAAGAAGCAAAAGGTGGGTGTGGCTGGATGACCACACTTCTGGTAGCGTGGGGGTGTGGCCTAATGTGCTAATAAGCTGCTGTCTCGGGGTGTGGCCTAATATGCTAATGAGTTTCTGGTTTTGGGTGTGGCCTAATATGCTAATGAGTTTCTGGTTTTGGGTGTGACCTATTATGCTAATGAGTTCCTGCTGGGCTTTTTCTACAAAAAAAGCCCTGATCACCATCATCCAGTGATAAACATGGAGGGGGGGAACCAGCCCACAGTGTGGCCTGCAACAAGCAAACCCAAAGGGTGGAGAAGTGTATCCCATTCATGGGGTCTAGAAATATGCACACTGAGCATGCCTCTCTTGGTCTCTCTGTGTATGTATGTCAACGGGTATCCATACCTGAGCATTCCTAGTTGTATCCCCTATCCTGTTGAATGGCCTGCCTGAGTTCAGGAGGCTCCTAAACTTTTTATCATTCTACGGAATGGCTTGGATCCACCAATGCACGAGCAGAAACCTGAATGCACTTAGCGCAGCTGTGCTTGAACTCCATCTCACGCAACTCCAAGCGCTTTCCTCCCTCTATGTTACAGTGCACAGAAATTGGTTGCACCAGATCACGAGGAAGAAGAATTTATTTTATATTTATTTATTATTCACATTTATACCCCGCCCTCCCCATAGGCAAGAAGAAGAGATTAGATTTATACCATGCCCTTCACTTAGAGTCTCAGAGCGGCTTACAATCTCCTTCCACTTCCCCTCCCCACAACAGACACCATGTGAGGTATGTGGGGCTGAGAGCTCTTTTGAGGACTGCTCTTGAGAGAACAGTTCTGAGAGAACTGTGGCTTACCCAAGGTCACCCAGCAGCTGCATGTGGAGGAGTGGAGAATCAAATCCGGTTCTCCCAGATTAGAGTCCGCGTTTTTAACTACCACACCAAACTGGTTCTCAGGGTGGGAAATAGAGTAAGTCTGACATAGCACAAGAGGCTATCTCGGTTTTTTTCTTGCATTTCTGCTAGCACAAAAGCTCTAGTCCAAGTTGAAATTTGGCACTGGATCCATCCCAGGGTGTTCAGGAGAATTAAGGGAATTTTGTGCAGCTTTAATATTTGTGGGGATTTTCTGAGAAGCTTTAATTTTTCGTTCGTTTCAATCCCATTTATTTAGTATTTTATTGTATTTTTAAAATTTTTGTAATCTGCCTCGAGGCTCTCCAAGAAAGGCAGAGTATAAATAAACTGTCTCTATGTGTGTGCATATGTATGTATGCATATATGGAGGCAGGAGAGAGGAGTGCATGTTCAATTGGTAAATCTAAATGATGAATCATATCTACGTCTATCTGTCTATCTGTCTATCTGTCTATCTGTCTATCTGTCTATCTATCATCTATCTATCTAAAAGGTAAAGGTTCCCTGCTCAAAAGCCAGTCTAGTCCGACTCTAGGGTTGTTGTGCTCATCTCCGTTTCAAAGCCGACGAGCCAGCACTGTCCGAAGACGTTTCCGTGGTCATGTGGCCAGCATGACTAAACACCAAGGTGCACGGAACGCTGTTACCTTCCCACCAAAGTGGTCCCTATTTATCTACTTGCAATTTCTTGCTTTCGAACTGCTAGGTTGGCAGGAGCTGGAACTAGAGACGGGAGCTAATTCCGTCATGTGGCACACTCGGGTCTCGAACTGCTGAACTACCCGCCTTCCATAGCCTGCAGTTCAGCGTCTTAACCACTTGAGCCACCGCATCTCCTCTATCTATCTGGACCCACGTAAATGGAAAGTTAGTCATGGATTATCAAAATATTTTTGAAAAGTAAGAAGAGCCAGGACCAGACCCGTAGCCAGGATTTTGTGGCTTGTGGGGCAATTTCCCCCCAGTGGGGCTGAAGTTCTCAGTGCAGAAAGAAAAGCCACTTAGCCAATAGAAAGCTGTTACCAGAATAGATTTTTAAACTGCAAGCTGTCAGCCACTTTAGGTAACAGTTCTCAGATGCTCAAGTTAATCACTTCTGCCAGCCTAAGCAACAATTCTGAGAACAAGCCAGCAGGTGGGGGTGATGACAATTAGGCAGTGAAACACTTTTAAAGGAGACAAGTTTTATGACACAGCTTTAGAAGGGATCCTAGAGGTCACCTACTCCAACCGCCTTGCTCAGTGCGGGAATTAGTCAACTACAGCACCCCACTCTGCTTAAAGGAGCCCATGCCTTTAAAAAACGTTTAAAAATGATTGAAACCAGCATTTACAGGAGAAATTCTTGTGGGGCTGTACCTTCAAGAAAGGGGGCGGAGCCCCCCAAAGCCCCACCATAGCTGCAGGCCTGGCTAGGACCAAATTGCATCCCCAAGTTTACCACAGGGTTTTGGCGCCATTTTAGATACTATTTTTACCACTTTTACAAATGTGGCTGTTTGGGTTCTTGAAACTAACCTTAAGGGGAGACAGGAGAAACTTATCCTCCAGGACTGGGCCCCCAGAACACCTTTAAAGTTAAAAAATGATATAAAATGGAGCTCCATCTCCATAGTGGAGTTCAGTTCACTCTCTATTAAAATATGTCAGGCAAAGGTCTTCATAGACAAGAAGTAATCAAGCAGGGAGGGGGCAAAACCAGGGGTAATTTCCTGCGGGAGCGCACAGGAGCAGAGCTCCAGCAGTAAGGAGCCCAGGGGGCGGGCACATGGAACAAGCCGTGCCCCCTGCTCCCAGCATCCCTCAGTTGGGCCACGAGAAGCAAGAAGCAGCCAGGCAAGCTGCAGAGGTCCCCCCCCCGGCCCGCCTTCAGGTACAAGCTTTCCCTCCTCTGCGAGGGCAGATCAGTGCGTCCCCCCCGCAATAGCTAGCAATCCAAAACAGTCCAGTGGCACCTTTAAGACCAAGTTTTATTCAGGTACAAGCTCTCCCTCCTCTGTGAGGACAGATCTGAAGCCCCCCCCCAATAGCTAGCAATCCCAAACAGTCCAGTGGCACCTTTAAGACCAAGTTTTATTCAGGTACAAGCTCTCCCTCCTCTGTGAAGACAGATCTGCACGTTTCCCACCCCCCATAGATAGCAGTCCAAAACAGTCCAGTGGCACCTTTAAGACCAAGTTTTATTCAGGTACAAGCTCTTCCTCCTCTGTGAGGACAGAGCTGCACGTCCCCCCCCCCTAGTTAGCTATCCAAAACAGTCCAGTGGAGCCTGAGTGGTAGGTTTTGCCTTCTGACACACTTCCGGTGATGTCAGGGGGTGTGGCATATGCAAATAAGTTATGGTAATATGTTATGCTGATGAGCTCCTGCACCTCTTTTTCTATGAAATGACCCCTGGGCAAAACATATCATTTAAGCATTTAGCTGGTCCATCACACCGTGCGAAGCGTAAATGTTACCAACACATAAACAAGTTAGCAGGGAATTATCTTGACATGTGATTTTCATCACAAACTCCCTGCACTAGTCACTAAATAGGGTTCCCAACAGTGCCTTGACATGCAGGGAGATTCTAGGAGTGGTACCTGAGAGGCAGAGTTTGGGACAATGTTATGTTACTCACCTAGAGTATTCTGTTTTGGGCACCACAATTTAAGAAGAATATAGACAAGCTGGAACGTATCCAGAGGAGGGCAATGAAGATGGTGATGGTGGCTGGAGACAAAGTCCTATGAGAAAAGGTTGAAGGAGCTGGGTATCACAGGAGCGGAGCGCCGGCAGTAAGGAGCCCAGGGGGCGGGCACATGCAACAAGCCCCACCCCCTGCTCCCAGCAGCCCTCAGTTGGGCCACGAGGAGCAAGAAGCAGCCAGGTAAGTTGCAGAGCCCCCCACCCCACGGCTCGTCTTCAGGTACAAGCTCTCCCTCCTCTGTGAGAGCAGATCTGCGCGTCCCTCCTCCCATAGCTAGCAATCCAAAACAGTCCAGTGGAGACTGAGTGGTGGGTGCTGCCTTCTGACACACTTTCGGTGATGTCAGGGGGCGTGGCATATGCAAATGAGTTATGCTAATGAGTTATGCTAATGAGCTCCTGCACCTCTTTTTCTACGAAATGACCCCTGGGTATGAGAACCATCTTCAAGTACTTGAAGGGCTGCCATACAGAGGGTGGTGCGGAGCTGTTTTCTGTTGCCCCAGAAAGTCGGGTCAGAACCAACGGGTTGAAATTAAATCAGAAGAGTTTTCAGCTAAACATTAGGAAGACCTTCCTGACCGAGTGGTTTCTCAGTGGAACAGGCTTCCTTGGGAGGTGGTGGGCTCTCCTTCCTTGGAGGTTTTCAAACAGAGGCTAGGTGGCCATCTGATTGTGTGAACTTAGGCAGATCATGAGAGGGAGGGCAGGAAGGGTTGCCTCAGTGCTCAGTTCTCGTGGCCCTTTCTTACACGCCCAGGGAAATGGCGATTGACACTTTGGGGTCAGGAAGCAATTTTTCTCCAGGCCAGTTTGGCTGGAGATCCTGGAAGGTTTTTTCTTCTTGCCATCTTCTGGGCACGGAGCAGGGGTCACTGGGGTGTGTGTGTGTGGGAGGTTGCAAAATTCAGACTTAAACTGAAGAAAATCGGGAAAACCATGAGGCCATTCAGGTTTGACCTAGATCACATCCCGGGCACATGCGAAAAGCCCCACCCCCTGCTCCCAGCAGCCCTCAGTCAGAGCAAGAACCAGCCAGGTAAGTTGCAGAGCTCCCCCCGCCCCCCCCAGCCCAAAACAGTCCAGTGACACCTTTAAGACCAAGTTTTATTCAGGTACAAGCTCTCCCTCCTCTGTGAGGACAGATCTGCACGTCCCCCCCCCAATAGCTAGCAATCCTAACCAGTCCAGTGGAGCCTGAGCGGTGGGTGCCGCCTTCTGACACACTTCCGGTGATGTCAGGGGGTGTGGTGTATGCAAATAAGTTATGGTAATACGTTATGCTAATGAGCTCCTGCACCTCTTTTTTTACGAAATGACCCCTGGGAGGGAGATTGGCGCTGGGTAAATCCCGACACTGTGTGGGTAAACGACAAGCCCACAAATATGTGTGCCATCTATTAGATGGTCCCCCCTTCCCTCTTGCTTAACCAAATGGAAGGGAACCTCGTCAATCCAGCTTTAGCATTCAAGTGCAGCCATGAACCCACACTTGATCAGGCCAGGGGACGGCGAAGAAGAAGAGATTGATTTAAAAACAGAAGATAAAATGAAATAACCTTTTGCTTTTCTGTCCACCCTTCCAAAGTCAAGTCTTCTCGGGCTCCATTAAATTCGGGAGTTTTTTAAAAAAACAACAACCCAGTTATAAATTGAACATATGGAGAACCGTGTCTTTTCTTAAAGTGATGTTTCCTCTGCTTAATGGATTTGGCTATGGCCGGGAATCAGGCAGAAGCTGTCTTAACTAAATCTTTGACTGATTATGCATTTCTGTCTCTCTCACTCCCCCCCCCTTCCCTTCCACTATCCATACAAGATAGATTCATCATTCCAATTTGTCAAACTGGCGAGGTTCCAATTAATTACGCCCGGGAAAGCTCAGGCTGCATTAGACCACTGTCAGGCCTAATCTAGTGCTTCATTCACTGCAGCCTCAAATGAGGAGATATCAGAGGTGTTGTTCTTCGGGGTACTTAATTTGATGAATGCCCTGGCAGCACAACTGGCGTCCGGGCAGTGTGCGAGCCTGTCTTTTTTATCTGCCACTACCGGAGAAGGAGTCTCGCTTTCTACTACTAATTTGAGGGCTCATCTGTACGGGAGATTTCTTTTTCTGGAAGCAGAGGTGGCTAGGGGGAGAAGGATCGGGGCCTGTGTTTCTCTGTGCGCGCATTCAAAAGGTTCTCTTTGTGGATGTCTTGCAAAGTTTCCCGGGAGCATCGATACAAGAGTGCCCCCAGAGCTATTTTTGGGCAGGAACGCACAGGAACGGAGTTCCGGCTGGCTCCCAAGTTGGCCACACCCAGCAGGAACTCATTAGCATAATAGGCCACACCCAACAACAGAAACTCATTAGGATTGGCTACATTCGGGGTGTGTGGCCTAACATGCAAAGGAGTCCCTGCTACAAAAAAAGGCCCTGGGTTTTGACAACAGACAAGGTAAACAGAATAACAAGCAAAAGGTGGGTGTGGCTGGATGACCACACTTCTGGTAACATGGGGGGGTGGCCTAATGTGCTAATGAGTGGTGCAGTCAGGGGTGTGGCCTAATATGCTAATGAGTTTCTGCTGTTGGGTGTGACCTATTATGCTAATGAGATCCTGCTGGGCTTTTTCTACAAAAAGAGCCCTGAGTGCCCCAAACGGATTGGGCCTACCGTTGACAACAATGACTGTATCTGAGGAAATGTGCCTGCACACGAAAGCCTATACCCAGATTTAGACTTTGTTGGTCTTCAAGGTGCCACTGGACTCAGACTTTGCTCTGCTGCTTGAGACCCACATGGCGACCCACCTGAACCAATGGCTTCAATGAGGGTTCAAGCAGTATTTCAAAGCAGTGCAAAAGAAAGGTGGAAATATTGTTGGGGGGGAGGGTAGTTTGGTGATCCCTGGGGTCTTGACTCAAAGGCCCTCAGCGTGTCCATTAACAGAATGGCTTGTAATTCTTGAGCATCGCCTACAGCCAAATCTTTGCAACGAGGCCCGTTAACAATGATCATGTATGGTTGAGGTGGGTGGGTAGCCGTGTTGGTCTGAAGCAGCAGAACAATGTTTGAGTCCAGTGGCGCCTTTAAGACCAACAAAGTCTGAAAGACTAGAAAGGGAAATTGCTGAGCTGCAACTTATTACAACATTGAAAACAATGGAACCCCCAGGACTTAATAGAGATATTGGTTTCTTATCTCACTATGTATGCTAACCTCATTCAGGTCTTACATCTGAATTCTCACTAGTCCCCCAGAAGGGGCATATATCCTCTTTATTTTATTTCTTATTTGGAATAGTGGATTAGAATAGTAGATTGTAATGCAATGTAATGAATACCAGAATGTAATGTAATTTGGAATGGTAGGTTGGAATGTATTTCTCTGTTCTGGGGACAGGGGAGATGCTCTACACAGGGGAGATACTCTACTCTCCACAGAAGAAGATGCTGTAAGGTTGCCTCCATACTTGAGAGGAGACGGATGGAACGGCAGGGTCTCAGTTAATTACTCTCAGCATTCCACAATTAAGGGTATATCTGCCCATCAGTTTCAAGTTTTAATATATTTATTTCCTTCACTATGTTCCCCCCTGGAATTAGACTTAAACAAATAGCAATTATATAAATTAAGCTTGCTATTCCTGTTTGATCCTTGAATCTGTTAAATACCTTCATTATGCTGTATGCTAATTTACTGTTCACTCTCTCTATATATCAATGAACTGTTATCTTCCATTTCAGTGTATCTGAGGAAGTGTGTATGCACACGAGAGCGTATACCTTGAATAAAACTTGGTTCATTTTAAAGGTGCCGCTGGACCTGAACTTTGTCATGTATGGTTGAATACATGAAGCTACTTCCCACTGGGTCGGAGCGTTGGTGTATCATGGTCAGTTTTGTCTCCTCAGATTGGCAGCAACTCTCCAGGGTCTCAGGCTGAAGTCTTTAACATCAACAACTACGTGAATGCTTAAATGGGGATGGAACCTGGGACCTTCTATGTGCTAAGCTGATGTTCACCATGGAGCTACAGAGAACCTTTCTAATAAACATGCTGCCTTCAACTGAGCTAAATCCTTGGCCTATCAATGACAGTAGGGTCTACTCCGACAGGCCACAGCTCTTCAAGTTCTCAGGTTGATGCTTTTCATATCATCAACGACCTGACCCTTTCAACCACCTTGGATATTGTAAGATATAAATATTTTAATTAAACCAAACCTGGAGATGTTGGAGATTTAACCTGAGACCTCCTGCATTCAAAGCAGGGGCTCTACCAATGATCCATGCCACTTCCTAATAAAACAGCCCTCTACTGAATCAGCTCCTTGGTCTTCCAATGACAGTACTGTCTTCTTTGACCAGCAGCACCCCTCCACTGTATCAATTAGAAGTACTATCGCATCACTTCCTACCTGGCTGTTTTAATTGTCCCAAACTTGGGACCTTCTGTGTGCAAAGTAGACCACTGAGCCTATACCCTCCATAAATGAAGCTGCCTTATACTGTCAAAAGCATGGTCTATCAAGATCAGTCGTGTCTACTCTGGCAGCAGTTCTCCAGGGTCTCAACCAGATCTTTTCTCCATCACCTCACTGGAGATCATCATCATCATCATCATCATCATCATCATCATCATCATCATCATCATCATCATCATCATCATCATCATCTTTCAATTTATTGATCGCTCAATCCTGCAGAGCTTGCTGGCTCTGAGCGATTTACAGTTACTCATTATTACGAGGGACTAACAATGGTTTGTGGGGTAGGGGAGGACAACATATATACATCTTAATTCACACACATTTGCAGCCAATGAGGGTTTCATTCAGTTTGAAGATGAGACGGGATCCGGTCGGCATTTTTCCTCGGCCTGGTTTTGATGGCGTCGGCTTTTCTCCAGACTCCTTCGAGTTGTAGCGCCGCACTGCCACCGCTTGGCCGGAACGGCCCATTACAGGCTTTCTTCATGCCGAGGAGATCTCTCTAGGCTTTCCAATCTTGCGAGCTGGACTTCCGTTCGTCAGCTAACACCGCTCCACCCCACGGGGGGGGGGGGCAGTGTGCCCACACTCTCTAAGGAGGGGTACCCATTGTATCTACTTGCTGAAGCTTTCGAACCACTGGGTAGACGGCGAGCTGGGGACAGGGCTGGCAGCTCACACCAGCGCGGGGCTAGAACTGACAGCAAGCCTGTTCAGCTCAGATGTTGCTATTATAACCAGAGGATAAATCCTCTGTGCCACCGCTCCCTTGCTCCCATAGATTGGGCATGGGACCTTCTGCATGAAAAGCAGATGCTCTTTCTCTGAGCCATGGCCCCTCTTCTGGACAAAACTGCTTTCTGAGTCAGATCCTTGGCCTAGCACGGTCAATACTGTCTGCTCCGACTAGCACCCTCTCCAGAGTCTCAGGCAGAGGTGTTTTGGGTTGCTATAGCAACGTGCCAGCCCAATAGAAATAAAATGAAAATGAATCAAGTTTTCAAAAGGAGAAAAAAAATGCTCTTTTTAGGCCCAGCACTGATTTCTGATGCCAATTCTGAGCTTCATGGTTTCAGTCCTATTTGGATGCATCCGGCCTCTTCAGTTGGAACCCCAAATGAACACTGTAGATGGACATCCACATGGAGGAACACTTTGTGGGAAACCTGAGTTTGTTGCTCTGTACTGTGTGTGTTAAGTCCGGCGCTTAACAATGAGTCGAAGAGTGATTTCAGCAAAACTCAGGTTTATTCAGCTCGATAATCGACTTCTCCAACACGGTACAACTCCTCATAGCCCGAACAGCTTGTCCATTTCAGCTGCTCGGTATTTAAACATTCCGGGCTAATGTAGCCACACCTACTATACATATTTCAACCTATCAGGTTGATCGCATAACAAACCAATCATAAGCTTTCCCGCTTACATACAGTTCAAATGTGACTGGCCGCAAAGTCTTCGGCGCGAATCCCTGCCGAAGCCTGAAGCTTAACATAGCTTCTCTATGGGAATGATTTCACATTCTTCCTAGCATATTCAGGGCAGCATCTGAATACACTGCAGTGTGAAAGAGCCTTCACCTATGAGTAAGCCTGTTGAAAACTGTGGTGTAGAAGTCATTGTTTGTAGGGCAGAAATACTTGAGTTCACCAGGTTTCTAGTCCTTCATATCATGTTAATCAGAAGGCTCTGATGGTTTTTTCCCCTACACCCTCTCCTGGATAAACAGGGCAGTTTGGATTTTGAGGAAAGGGAAGTCAGCATGGTATGGTGCGGACTTGTTAGATCTTGGAAGCTAAGCAGGGCCAGTATTTAGATAGGTGACTGCTGAGGAAGACTCTGCAGAAGGAGGCAATAGCAAGCCACCTCACTTGCCTTGGAAACCCCTTCCTTCCTTCCTTCCTTCCTTCCTTCCTTCCTTCCTTCCTTCCTTCCTTCCTTCCTTCCTTCCTTCCTTCCTTCCTGGGCTAGAACTGACAGCAAGCCTGTTCAGCTCAGATGTTGCTATTATAACCAGAGGATAAATCCTCTGTGCCACCGCTCCCTTGCTCCCATAGATTGGGCATGGGACCTTCTGCATGAAAAGCAGATGCTCTTTCTCTGAGCCATGGCCCCTCTTCTGGACAAAACTGCTTTCTGAGTCAGATCCTTGGCCTAGCACGGTCAGTACTGTCTGCTCCGACTAGCACCCTCTCCAGAGTCTCAGGCAGAGGTGTTTTGGGTTGCTATAGCAACGTGCCAGCCCAATAGAAATAAAATGAAAATGAATCAAGTTTTCAAAAGGAGAAAAAAAATGCTCTTTTTAGGCCCAGCACTGATTTCTGATGCCAATTCTGAGCTTCATGGTTTCAGTCCTATTTGGATGCATCCGGCCTCTTCAGTTGGAACCCCAAATGAACACTGTAGATGGACATCCACATGGAGGAACACTTTGTGGGAAACCTGAGTTTGTTGCTCTGTACTGTGTGTGTTAAGTCCGGCGCTTAACAATGAGTCGAAGAGTGATTTCAGCAAAACTCAGGTTTATTCAGCTCGATAATCGACTTCTCCAACACGGTACAACTCCTCATAGCCCGAACAGCTTGTCCATTTCAGCTGCTCGGTATTTAAACATTCCGGGCTAATGTAGCCACACCTACTATACATATTTCAACCTATCAGGTTGATCGCATAACAAACCAATCATAAGCTTTCCCGCTTACATACAGTTCAAATGTGATTGGCCGCAAAGTCTTCGGCGCGAATCCCTGCCGAAGCCTGAAGCTTAACATAGCTTCTCTATGGGAATGATTTCACATTCTTCCTAGCATATTCAGGGCAGCATCTGAATACACTGCAGTGTGAAAGAGCCTTCACCTATGAGTAAGCCTGTTGAAAACTGTGGTGTAGAAGTCATTGTTTGTAGGGCAGAAATACTTGAGTTCACCAGGTTTCTAGTCCTTCATATCATGTTAATCAGAAGGCTCTGATGGTTTTTTCCCCTACACCCTCTCCTGGATAAACAGGGCAGTTTGGATTTTGAGGAAAGGGAAGTCAGCATGGTATGGTGCGGACTTGTTAGATCTTGGAAGCTAAGCAGGGCCAGTATTTAGATAGGTGACTGCTGAGGAAGACTCTGCAGAAGGAGGCAATAGCAAGCCACCTCACTTGCCTTGGAAACCCCTTCCTTCCTTCCTTCCTTCCTTCCTTCCTTCCTTCCTTCCTTCCTTCCTTTCTTCCTTCCTTCACAGATCTGTGTGTTCCCTCCCCCAAGCTCGCAATCCAAAACAGTCCAGTGGCACCTTTAAGGCCAAGGTTTATTCAGGTACAAGCTCTCCCTCCTCTGTGAGGGCAGATCTGCAGGTTCCCCCCCCCCAGTAGCTAGCAATCCAAAACAGTCCAGTGGAGCCTGAGCGGTGGGTGTTGCCTTCTGACACACTTCCAGTGATATCAGGGGGTGTGGCATATGCAAATGAATTATGCTAACGAGTTATGCTCCCTCCCTCCCTCCCTCTTTCTAGTGGCTTTGAACAGCTCACATTGATAGGCCAGATAACTTAAAATAAACTAAACACCAACCCTCCTATTTTTATGCTTAATAACAATCAGTCAAAACTTTGCTACTGCCAGGGTAGTTTTAACTTCCATTCCAGCCAATAATTTAGCAGTCCTTTGTGAAGAAGGTAACACTGGGGGAGAAACACTGTCTGATTGAAATAGACAGGGTACATTCAAATCATCAATGTTCTAGAGCGCCAGCCTTTCCTGTTGCACAGTTACAAAGCCTGTCTGCAAAGGGAATCCTGTCTGTGACGGCCCACCGTTCCTTCCCAAGGGACAGCTGTCAGTCGAGCCAACAGAAATAGTCTCCTATATTTGGGCACTATCAGAAACTCAAAATAAAATGGCAAGGAGTTTGACAGGGAAAGACCCAAGTATAATGGAGAATATACTCTACGGGATCTCCTACTAGTACTCTGGAAATCCAATTTATACAGGCTCTTTATCATAGAGTTCGTGAAGCTGTCATCCCTAAGTTATCCACATCAGCGGTGGATCTCCCCAATAGGTCCAGTCCTGCCTTGATCAGTCTTAGCCAAGTGAAGACCAAGAGTCTCTCTCTGTATGTTTTTACTCCAGTTCGGCATCTTGTAATGCTGTTTGCTGGTCAGCGCTGTCCCATTTGAAAAAAAACAACAGCAGCCCCGGTCACACAGAGAATTTGCTGCGCGAAAGGCACGAATGTTGGGCAGATTTTTGGGGCGTGATCACACTGCAGCATCTGGGAAGCGTAGTGCACCCGTGGCCAACCCGTGGCATCCCGCCGAAGATGCGGAGTTAAAAAGTACCGAGGAAAGTGCACTAGGATCTGGAAAACGTGCGGCACAGGCGGGCGTCTGATCGCGGAAGCGCTAGTATCCTGTGGCATCTGGTGCCCGTCCACGTCCCGTCGCAAACCGGATGTTCTTCGTAAGCGCATGCGCACAAACACGAAACTGAAAGCAGTGCTGCTCTGCGGAACTGCGCATGCAAACAAACGCGAAACGCTTGTGTGATCGCGCCGCGCCACTTCTTTGCCATGCTGCAGCATCGCCATGTGATTGCCAGCTAACAGCCGAAGCACGGAGACTCGGGGGACCATGTGATCGGGCTACCGCACTTTATTTTGCTCCGGGGCAAACAGCCACGCCTCCCCCCCACGTTACCTGGCCCGTTTGACCGGGGCCAACCATGTTTTTTCCAGCCACTGCAAAGAAGAAGAGTTGTTTTTATACAGCGCTCTTTGCTACCTTCCCTTCCTCTCCCCACGCCAGACACCTGTGAGGCAGGTGGGGCTGAGAGAGCTCTGAGAGAGCTGTGATTGGCCCAAGGTCACCCATCTGGCCTCATGTGGAGGAGTGGGGAATCAAACCCAGTCCTCTGGATTAGAGACTGACACTCTTAACCACTACACCACGCTGGCTATCTTCATACCAACGGTGGTATATAAAAAAATGTGGGAGAAACTCAAAGAAAAAACAGGATTGCTAAGACCGGCAAACGATACTTTCTGGAAGAGAGGGGAAAACCCAATACAATTCAGAAGTCAAGTTGCAACAAAAACTTTGTGTGGATGAGCCTATAGTTAGACATACACCAGTTCTCTGACGGGTGAGAATATGCCAGTGCAGTGCCGATTCTTAGAGGAAAGAGCACTAAGGAATTCTGCTGTTTTTGTAGTATGCCAGTTTGGTGTAGTGGTTAAGTGTGCGGACTCTAATCTGGGAGAACCGGGTTTGATTCCACACTCCTTCACTTGCACCTGCTGATGTGACCTTGGGTCAGTCACAAGCTCTGGCACAGCTGTCCTTGAAAAAGAGCAGTTTCTGTCAGAGCTCTCTCAGCCCCACCCACCTCACAGGGTGTCTGTTGTGGGGAGGGGAAGGAAAAAGAGATTGTAAGCCGCTCTGAGACTCCAAGTGAAGGGGGGGGGTATAAATCCAATCTCTTCTTCTCTTCTCTTCTTCTTCTTGGTGGAACAGACCTGCTTGACCTGCAGATCCTGTTCTGCCCACTTCCTCCACTGGGTTGCCAGCTCCTGGAGGAAGCTATTCCTCTTCCTTTCACTAGGTCATTCACGGCCACAACCTGTTCATTTTAGGGGGCCCCTTCCCAGTTCTGAGGCCTGGCCTCAAGGTGTCCTGCTACCCAGCACCTGGTTACCACAGAGAACAAATACAGCTTTGAGTTTCTCCTGGAGGGTTGGCCACTTGCACCCTCGTCTCTTTCCTCTCTCTTGGGGCCCCATTTATACAGTAGCATGTCCAACAGCAGTTGGGGGGCTATGTGGTATAAAGAACCGCCACCAATTTTCTGGTTTCGGCTCCTCGCGTAGCAGGCATGCACCGGTGAGTTCCATATGGTGCGGCCTGTTCTGCGGCGGGGATCTGGCTGTGCCGGTTCCCCCCTGGGCCCCCCGTAGAGGACTCCTCAGCTATGGGGCTCAAGTAGTGCCACTCCCAAGGTGCGATGCCAAGGGATTGAGGCACACTTTACCTCCGAAGGTCCTAATGCCACAGCGGCATCATGGTACCTAGAGGCGCATATCGGTTGAACGTTCAGGAGTTTTAGTGAAAATGCAAGACATCTCAGCAATTTAACGATACCGGAAGAAATGTGAGTGAATTCGCATCAAGCGCATGAACTTTTAAACGGGCTCCGACACCCCCCCACACACCAGTGATAGGGAAGGGAGCAATATCCCCCCAAACAAAAACGAAACTATAATTTAAAGCCTTACCGGAATGGGGGAAAAAGCCCGGAAAAACATTATTTGAATGAGCAAGGGCATTGCCACGCAAAGAGAAC
>NW_015174852.1:1141475-1142222 GCF_001447785.1 Gekko japonicus
TACCCAAAAGCAAAACTGACTTTGATAAAGATAAAAAGAAGGGAAGAAGAAACAAGAAGAAAATGTAACTGAGACATAAGCATTTGAAGAGATAATTATCTTGCTTACTTGCTCAGAGCAAATACTTATATTTTAAGCTTTTACTTACTGTTATAAACTGAAAAGAAGCTTCACTCATGTATGACTTAATATGAGAAACTTGAATAAGCATTTATTACCAGCAATATACATAACTCCTGTTAGCCTTTCTTTTAGAAATGCTGTCCTATCACCTGTAGTCTGTTAGTGTTTACCCACCTCTTGTTTCTATGTAGTGTGTAGTATAAAAGCAATAAGAAGAAGAAGAAGAAGAGAAGAGATTGGATTTATACCCCATGGCCCTTCACTACCCAAAGGTGTCTCAGAGCGGCTTACAAACTCCTTTCCCTTCCCCTCCCCACAACAGACACCCTGTGAGGTGGGTGGGGCTGAGAGAACTCTGACACAAACTGCTCTTTTTCAAGGACAGCTGTGCCAGACCTTGTGACTGACCCAAGGTCACATCAGCAGGTGCAAGTGGAGGAGTGGGGAATCAAACCCGGTTCTCCCAGATTAGAGTCGGCACACTTAACCACTACACCCAACTGTTTTATATGTATAAAAAAAGAACTGCCACCAGCATCAGAGTAAAATATTTATTTAAAAAGGAAATGTTTACAAGCATGCTTTAGCGCCACACCTGAATCAGCACACAGAAGAACAAAAGAA
>NW_015174852.1:1142244-1184869 GCF_001447785.1 Gekko japonicus
TCTTTCCCTCCTCTAAACATACTCTAACTGATGTTAACCCTAGAGAGTTACACATTCTCTAAAGTTCTTCCATTATCTTCCAGCTCCCTGCTTTTATTTATTTATTTTATTTATTGGATTTATACCTTCCCCTCCCCGCCAAACCATTACATTCTGGCTCCCTGCAGGCTTTGCCCAGACCACATGGTCAAAAATGGCTTGCGGCCTGCAGACCAGAGGTCAGCGGTCTGTTCTCTTCCAAGGAACAGCACCAAGAGACCCTTCCTCCTCGGAGCAAGCACTTTAATTAAACCCGTGTCTCCACCCATTTTGCATCACTCTCCCCACCCCTTTTGACCTTTTCCACCCAGGTCACACAGGTGGACCCTGGGACACCCAGCTGCATCCTGGGGCACACAGGTGGATCCTGGGAGCCCTCCTGGAAGGCATTCTGGGAAACCTCCAGGAGCCCCCTGGAGATTCCTCAGTGAACTCTCCCAGCCAGGTATTAGGATTTCTGTAGCTGGAGTTCAGTAGGTAATTGAGACAGGCTTCCAGCTATCCAAAGGGGGGGGGGGAGGGAGAGAGAGAGAGAGAGAGAGAGAGAGAGACAGATTTATGTGAGTAACATGCAGGTGGAGTCATAGAGGTGTCAGGGCTTTTTTTGTAGAAAAAGCCCATCAGGAACTCATTAGCATAATAGGCCACACCCAACAGCAGAAACTCATTAGCATATTAGGCCACACACCTGACAGCACAGCTCATTAGCATATTAGGCCACACCCCATGTCTTCCCTTGGCTTGCCTGGGTGCCCTGTGGCTGCGGGGAGCCCAGGCAAGCTGGCCCTTGGACAGGCCAGGGAAGGCACGGGGAGGCATTTAAATGCCTCCCCGATCCTTCCAGCCCCCTCCGGCCCTCCCGTCTTGGAGTAACCAGAGGGGGGGGGTTGCTCTTCAGGCTTTGGCTGTAGTGGGCATGGCCAACTCTGAAGCCAGCCGGAACTCCGTTCCTGTGTGTTCCTGTCCAAAAATAGCCCTGGAGGTGCTCTTAAAGGGGATCCATTTAGTGCTTGCTCCCATTTTCGCCCCCATCTAAGTTTAATAGAAACATGGTATTTGCTGTAAAGTCACAGCTGAGACCAATGCCCCCTCTGAGCTGTGGAGTCTTGTGAGCAAAAATCCTACTTTCTGAGCTACTGGCATTAAAGCTGTGAGCGAGCGATTTGGCTGCTGCATAAATTGGTTTGCTCTGGAGCCCTCCTTCCTGAGCTAAGGCGTGAGCCAGAGGCTAAAAAACCTGTGAGCCAGCTCACACTAACTCAGCTTAGCAGGAACCCTGGCTGAGACATGGTGACCCTGTAGGGTTTTCAAGGCATTAGGCGAGATGAATGGAGGGGGGTTTGCCATAGCCTGTATCTGCAGAGGACCCTGCCATTCCCTTGGTGGTCTCCCATCTAAGTACTAACCAGGGCCGACCCTGCTGATGAGTAGGGCTGCCAGCCTCCAGGTGGGGCCTGGGGATCTCCCGCTTTTACCACTGATCTCCAGCAGATAGAGATCAGCTCCCCTGGAGAAAATGGCTGCTTTGAAGGGGAGACTCTATGGCATTGTACCAGGCTGAGGCCCCTCCCCTCCCCAAACCCCACCCTCTCCTGGCTCCACCCCTAAAGTCTCCAGGTATTTTCCAAACCAGATTTGGCAACCCTGCTGATGAGATCAGGCAAGCCTGTGCCATCCAGGTCAGAAACACAGTAGCTTTGATACAGGGACCATGCAGAAATGGACATGTTCTGCTTGTCCCGTCTGGCTTCAGGCCAAACCAACGCCCCGAGGAGACAAAGTTTACCTTCAATAGACAACGCAGCTGGCTACCAGAGAAGCTTGACAGCTGGAGCCCCCTGTATGGAATTGGTATGGAGCCCCCCCTGTATGAGGCCTGGAACACATACGAGCAGACATGAACACCAAGGAAGCTGCCTTATGCCAAATCAGACCATCAGTCCATCAAGGTCAGTATTGTCTACTCAGACTGGCAGCTGCTTTCTGGGGTCTCAGGCTGAGGTCTTTTCACATCCACTACTGCCTGGTCCTTTTAACGGGAGATGCCAGGGATAGAACCTGGGACCTTCTGCTTGCGAAGCGCAGGCTCTTCCACTGAGCCATTGCCTCAGTTTGGCGTAGTGGTTAGGAATGCAGACTCTAATTTGGGAGAACCGGGTTTGATTCCCCACTCCTCCACATGCGGCTGCTGGTGTGCCCTTGGGTCAGTCACAAGTTCTCTCACAAGCAGTTCTCTCAAGAGCAGTTTCTGTCAGCGCTCTCTCAGCCCCACCCACCTCACAGGGTGCCCGTTGTGGGGAGGGGAAGGGAGAGCTCTCTCAGCCCCACCTGCCTCACAGGCAATGCTCCCTCTAAGCTGTGGAGTCTTGTGAGGAAAAATTCTACTTTATGAGGTACTGGCATTAAAGTTGTGAGCGAGCGATTGGGCCGCTGCATCACTTAGTCTGCTCTGGAGCCCTCCTTCCTGAGCGAAGGCAAAAACGTGTGAGCCGGAGGCTAAAAAACGTGTGAGCTAGCTCACACTAACTCAGCTTAGAGGGAACACTGCTCACAGGGTGTTGTGGGGAGGGGAAGGGAAAGGCGATTGTAAGCTGCTCTGAGACTTTGAGTGCAGGGCGGGGTATAAATCTGATCTCCTCCTCCTCCTCCTGTTTCCTTGTGGCTAAAACTACCTTTGCTTGTCAAACCCGTGTTCAAATATCACCTTGCCATACAATCCACTGGATGGCCTTGGTTCAGTCACTTGCTTTCACCTTAAGATACCTCACAGGGTTGCTGTGAGGATAAAATGGAGGAGGGGATAGAACCATGTACATCACCTCAAGCTCTTTGGAGGAAGGACAAACATATATTTAATACAAATCAGGGCTTTTTTTGTAGAAAAAGCCCAGCAGGAACCCATTAGCATAATAGGCCACACCCAACAACAGAAACTCATTAGCATATTAGGACACACCCCTGACAGCACAGCTCATTGGCATATTAGGCCACACCCCCATGTTACCAGAAGTGTGGTCATCCAGCCACACCCACCTTTTGCTTCTTATTCTGTTGACCTTGTTTGTTGTCCAAACCCAGGGCTTTTTTGTAGCAGGAACTCCTTTGCATGTTAGGCCACACGCCCCTAATGTAGCCAATCCTAATGAGTTCCTGCTGTTGGGTGTGACCTATTATGCTAATGAGTTCCTGCTGGGTGTGGCCAACTTGGATGCCAGCCGGAACTCCGTTCCTGTGCGTTCCTGCCCCAAAATAGCCCTGATACAAATTAATGTGTGTAAAGCACCCTGAGAAAGTTTGCTAGTCTTTTTTTGCTTCTGTGTCGATTCTTCAGCGGTTTGGCCTGAGGTGAAACCTCCCAATGTTCACTCAGATTTTGCTTTTGGCCTAGTTTCTTTGGCAGCTACACGTGGCAGCTACCCTACATACAGATTGGGCATTTGAAAGAGACGACCTTGTTTTGCGTGGACGATATGCTATAATCAAAGCAAGTCATGTCCCCTTTCTGGAGTTCCCGACAGAAAATATGCGGCAGACGAATTTGAGAGAAGGATTGTTAGCAGCTCTTGGATGATATGTGAAAAGAAAGAGAGGTGTCAAGTTATTCATTATGAATTATTCTGCTAACTCTAATAATAACCCAGCCAGTGGCAAAGGAAGAATAACAGTAATTAAAAAAACCTAGATCTATCTGAGTAGACAGCCATTTCTGCAGTAACTTTATCCCCTATGAAGTGTGAAATATGAACTTCCTTCAAGAATGGAAAATTAGGGAAGAAAGATAAGCTCTTTTTTTGGTTCAAAATCTATCTTTACTGTCCACCCATGGAGGTCTACGTTAATAAATAACACCCATGCCTTGCATCTATGCCCACATACACCTGCTACATTTGGCCAATAGATTTTTCGAAACCCGTTGAAGGAAATGTTGCTCTTTTGGGTCCCCCAAGAAAGAAAAAGTATCTCTCATCCAGGGAACTGGTTCACTGTTTGGGACCAGAGGTTTAGCTGCATTTCAGATCCACTCAGGTGTAGTGGTTAAGAGTGCAGACTCCAATCTAGGAGAACCGAGTTTTATTCCCCACTTCTCCTCATGCAGCTGCTGGGTGACCTTGGGTCAGTTGCAAGTTCTCTCAGAGCTGTTCTCTCTCTTCTCTTCTCTTCTCTTCTCTTCTCTTCTCTTCTCTTCTCTTCTCTTCTCTTCTCTTCTCTTCTCTTCTCTTCTCTTCTCTTCTCTTCTCTTCTCTTCTCTTCTCTTCTCTTCTCTTCCCCAGGGGGGAAAGTTCTCCTAGATTCTATGCCAGATTTTTCACCTCCGCACCCTTTCTTCCTTTTGCTTCACACCAGTCAGCACACCTGACCCTCTTGTTCTTAAGCACACCTGACCCTCTTGTTCTGTCTCCCATCTTGTCCAAGGGAAATCGAGATTTCCCCTGAGCATGTAGAATATTAGTCAACATTCCATGACATCGCATGGGTTGCCAAGCAGCCAATTTTGGCCCTATACAATTCAGACATTATAAGCATATAAGGCTGTGATCACACAAACTAAATAAACCACTTTCATTCCACTTTCCAACTGGATTTTACTGTGTGAACTGGCAAACTCCAATTCAAAAGCGCATTGGAAGTGGATTGAAAGTGGATTATTTAGTGTGTGTGATTGCAGCCGAGAGCTGGTCCTACTAGCTCAGTATTATCAATTCTGATTAATATTGTGTGCATTCTGATTAGCACATCTTTCTGAGGCAGAGTGTATTTCCCAGTGCTGCTGACCGAGATGCTTTAATGGGAGATGCTAGGAGTCAAAGCGGAGACATTCTACTTGCAAACCGAGGGCTCTATCAGCAACCAGTTCCTTATAACGGTTACAATCAGTGTTCCCTCCAAGCTGAGTTAGTGTGAGCTAGCTCACACTGACTCAACTTAGAGGGAACACAGGCTACCATATAACCAGTCAGAATATTGGTCCTACTAGCTCAGTATTATCCATGCTGATGAATATTGTGTGCATTCTGATTAGCACATCTTTCTGAGGCGGAGTGCATTTCCCAGTGTGCTGCTGACCGAGATGCTTTAATGGGAGATGCTAGGAGTCAAAGCGGAGACATTCTACTTGCAAACCGAGGGCTCTGTCAGCAACCAGTTCCTTAGAACGGTCATAATCAGTGTTCCCTCTAAGCTGAGTTAGTGTGAGCTAGCTCGCAGTTTTTTTAGCCTCTGGCTCACACATTTTTGACTTAGCTCATGAAGGACGGGTCCAGGGGCAAACTAATTTATGCAGCAGCCAAATCATCTGCTCACAACTTTAATGCCAGTAGCTCAGAAAGTAGGATTTTTGCTCACAAGACGCCACAGCTTAGAGGGAGCGTTGGTCATAATGCATTTCAGCATTTGGAGGGGGGGGGACAGAAGAGAACATTCATTCTCACATCATCCCTGCAAGGTAGATTAGGATAGCAGCCCAGGCTATCTAGTCAATCGGTAGCGAGGAGGTGAACAGCCCTTTCCTCTGGCATGTCAGCTTAGTGATATAGATAATAAAGGCGCCCAGCTTTAGTTACTGGCTTTATTTATACCCTGCCTTTCTCCTCCACGGGAACCCAAAGTAAAAAGCGTTGGTGAAATAATGGTGGTGGCAGCTCCTACTCAAATATAGAGAATAAAGGGGCCCAGCTTTAGTTATTGGCTTTATTTATACCCTGCTTTTCTCTTCCATGTCTTGTGTAGTTTGCTCCACTATTTTAGCCTCACAACAACCCTGTGAGGTTGAAGAGGCTGAGAGTGACTGGCTCAAAATCACCCAACGAGCTTCCATGGCAGAGTAGAGATTCAAACCTGGGCCTCCTAGGCCGTGTTCAGACTGGCAATTTGGCTCGACAGCCAAACGTTTCAGGAGCATTTCACTAGCGGATTAAAGGGGCGGGTTCACACAGGCACAGCTGTCCCGCGTCCCCCAGCCGTACTCAAGCCATCTTGTACCGCTTCCCTCCCGAGTTGGTGGAAGTGGTAGCAAGCCGTGTGGAGAGCGGGTTGATTCCGGTTCCCTGATGTGTGAACGCAAGCACTGTAAGGCAGGAACAACCTGCAGTTGTTGATAATAGGCGCTGGCTGTTTCCGCGGCAGGCGCCCATGCACATAGGTGCATGCAGCGGAGTGCAGAAACAGCCGCTAACAGCCTGCCAGGGGCGGGCCAACAGTGCGAACACTCCCTTGCGCTTCCTCCATGGTATCCTCCCGCTTCATTTGCTGCAGTGTGAACGGGAATGCCGCGACCAAGCCGTTCCGGGTCTGTTCCAGGTCTTCTTTGACACGACTCTCTAGCGCTGCAAACTGACAGTGTGAACAAGGCCCTAGACTGTAGTCCGTTGCTCTGACTATGACACCACACTGGCACCACCTTGGTTTGAGATCTCTGGAGTTTGGCAGCTTGCCACCTCTGTCCTGACAGGAAAGGCTATAGGAATAATGCAGGAGGTACATTTGAACGGCTACCAATGGTGTGTTGCTTCAAATCCACTTGCCCCCAGCAAAGGGTCAATCTTGGCTTTCCTCCACTTTCATTGGTGTAGGGAGTGCTTCAGAAGAGCCCAAGAGGGAACACTTCATAGGGTTGCCAGGCCTCTGCTATGGCGGTGCTGTTGCCTACCACCATAGAGTTTCCAGTGGTGCCTAGAGCTGCCCATTGTTACTTCCAGGTTGTATCCAGAAGTAATGTAGTAATGCTGGTGATGTCACACGCCACACCCATGTTCCCGCCTCCCAAACCCTCCCAATTCAGAAATGGTGGACTCTGGCTTGGACCCTCCCAATAGTTTGTGATTGTGATAGTGGCCCTCGGCAGCCATTTTGTGATTGGTCCCAAATCCCATGAAAGCCATTTTGTGCTGACACCCACCATCTGTTCTCGACATTTTAAAGTGGAGAACCTGCGGTCATGGAATCTTCAAAATGTTTTCAGCTTTGGACGGACCCAAAATACGTTGTGTTAGAATTGCGGAATGATCCTAGTCGTTGGTTTCCTCAAACGCTGTGAGACACGTATGTATTGCAAAGACACCTTTTTCAAGTGTGCCCAGGACACGCGAATGTCAAGTTGCGCCTTTGTTTGCAGGTAATGTAATTATAGGGCTGAATAAATTTAACCCATATGAGTCCTGCTTTGCTTTAAAACAACAACAACAACGTATTATCTCTCTCAGAAACTCGATCTTTATGCTAACGTGAGTGAGACAGAGAGAAAGTAAGGGCAAAAGCAAGCAAACTGGAAATGTATCCCCCCCCCCGCCTTTTGCAGAGCCGAACACCAGCATATTAAGAACTTGCCAAAGGCGATCTCAGAGATGGGTTTTCGTTCTTCATCAATTATTTAAAACCTACCCTGGTCTCCCCTGGCGAGCTCAGAGTAAAAGCTGTAAGGCAGAATGATTCCCAATTAGTCAGGTACTCAGACTCCCTGTTGATTCCACTCAAGAGCAAGGTTGATTATGGAAACGGCCGTCCTTTCAGTCCTCACATTTCTTCGTCAAACAAAACCGGATGGAGATAAACGTGAGATCAGGGACACCAGGCATCTGTTAATGGGGAATCATGGGAAAAGGCTTCTTCTCGGTCAAGCTCAGGAGGGACACGCATTTCAGTGCCTCACAAAGATGTTCCCTCAGCCACCTGTGGATTTTCAGGACTAATTTGAGGCACTGGCTTGGTGGATATTCACGGGGACCAGAAAGGCTCTGGTCGTTTGGGAGGGATTGCCAACCTCCAGGTAGCACCTGGAGATCCCCGCTATTACAATTGATCTCCAGATGACCAAGAACAGTTCCCCTGGAGAAAATGGCGGCTTTGGAGGGTAGAGTCCATGGCGTTGTATCCTGCTGAGGTCCCTCCCTTCCCTAAACCATTCATTCCTCAGGCTCCACCCACTAATCTCCAGGAATTTCCTAACCCAGAGCTGACAACCCTACAAGAGACTGAACTTGGGACCTTCTACAGGTGAAGTATGTGCTTTACTACTGGCTCCTAAAATAATGTTATCTATCTATCTATCTATCTATCTATCTATCTATCTATCTATCTATCTATCTATCTATCATCTATCTATCTATCATCTATCTATCTATCTATCTATCTATCTATCATCTATCTATCTATCATCTATCTATCTATCATCTATCTATCTATCATCTATCTATCTATCTATCTATCTATCTATCTATCTATCTATCTATCCATCCATCCATCCATCCATCCACCTATCATCTATCTATTTATATCTGGTTCAAACCAGGGGTCATTTCATAGAAAAAGAGCTAGGGGAACTCATTAGCATAGCTCATTAGCATATGCCACACGCCCTGACATCAGGGGCCCGGCGGTGGACCTGCAAGGCCTGCGGGAGTGCGAGGAAGCCCCGCCAAGGCCCTCCCTGGCCCCAGGCAGGCAGGGGTGGGGAGAGGCAGGGAGGAAGCAACTTACCCTCCCTCTTCTCCTGCCTCCTCCTGGCTGAATGAGGGCCGGAAGCGGGGCGGCCGGAAGCAGGGGGTGTGGCTTCGTCATGTGCCCCGCCCCCCTGCACCTCACCCGGGGGAACTGCGTTTCCCCACGTTCCCCCCAGATTGATCAAACTCAGATTGATCAAGGGATGGCAATTACCTTTATGCCCTGTATCCCAGCTACTCAAAGTCACCTTTCTGGCTCCTGATATTCAAAAAGATCAATAAGGGCTGGAGTCTTGATCTTGTTTTAAACATACTCCCCGCCGCACCCTGCAAGTTTCAGAAACGCAACAGGCATACAGCTGTACTTGAACCAGTACCAATTGAGAACTGCTTCGGCGAGCCGAGAAATTCGGCCTGGGATGTGGGCCAGACCATCCTGCCAATTTCTTTTTTAGGTTTTTTTTTTTTGCTGACTGGGCTAATAAAAAAAAATCTGGCAAAGAAATCCCATCTTGCTGCAAGAATCATCAGTCCTTTATGAGGATAACAAGGTGGATGGAAGCATAAAAAGGACGGGAAAGGCTTATTAGTTACGGGGAAGGCAAAAAGTCTTGCGAAAAATGCTTAGCCTAGCAGTGCAGTCGGAGTGAAAAAACGAGAGCTCGCTCGCATAATCGTTAATTGGGTGCTTACTTACCTACTAATTTGAGCTGGGATGTCAGCCGCGCCACGCTTCATCCCAAACCAGAGGTCAGACTTCAATGCTACATCATAAATTACATTAAAAAAAACCACCAAGAAGCACCACACTAACAATTAGGTAATTATAGAACCCCCAGGCTGTTACGATTTAGCTGGGCAAGTTCAGGTCACTTGCGATAAGAAGCAGGGCCGTTAACCCCGAATCTGCCACTCGCTGTTCTCTCCCGCCCATTCAATCTGTAGGTGGGTGATTCGCAGGATCAGCAGACGAGGGGTTAAAAATTCTCCTCGTCCTGTAAAAGTCTCGGGACACGTTGGCTTTAACAAGAGAATTAGCTCTTGTCTTTCAGTTCATTAGCCAGAGTGCTGCCTCTTTTCTGGGGGGTGGTGTGTGGAGACAATTTTGGCAATTATAAAAAAAGGTTGGGAAAACAGACAAATGGGTTCTGTTCAGTAGCTGAGACCGGGGCAAGCCCAGCGGAGAGGGTGAGGACGGCTGCAACTTTGGGGAGGGGAAGCTGCTCAGTGGTAATGCACCGGCTTTGCAAGCGGAAGGTCTGGGGCCAACTCAAGTTGAAGGAGCTCTGTTAGCAGCACAGAGATGACAAAGATCCTTTGTCAGGGCTATTTTTGGGCAGGAACGCACAGGAACGAAGTTCCGGCTGGCTCCTGAGCTGGCCACGCCCAGCAGGAACTCATTAGCATAATAGGCCACACCCAAAAGCAGAAACTCATTAGGATTGGCTACTTTAGGGGTGTGTGGCCTAACATGCAAAGGAGTTCCTGCTCCAAAAAAACCCTGGGTTTTGACAACAAAGGTAAACAGAATAAGAAGCAAAAAGTGAGTGTGGCTGAATGACCACCAGTGTTCCCTCTAAGCTGAGTTAGTGTGAGCTAGCTCACAGTTTTTTAGTCTCCAGCTCACACATTTTTGTCTTAGCTCAGGAAGGATGGCTCCAGAGCAAACTAATTGATGCAGTAGCCAAATCGCTTGCTCACAACTTTAATGCCAGTAGCTCACAAAGTAGAATTTTTGCTCACAAGACTCCACTGCTTAGAGGGAACACTGATGACCACACTTCTGGTAACATGGGGGTGTGGCCTATTGGGCTAATGAGCTGTGCTGCCAGGGGTGTGGCCTAATATGCTAATGAGTTCCTGCTGTTGGATGTGGCCTATTATGCTAATGATTTCCTGCTGGGGTTTTTTCTACAAAAAGAGCCCTGCCTTCGTGAGATCTCGGAGTCCTGTTGTTGCCAGGAAGAGTTAATGAAATACATTAGGGTCTCAGCCTTGTTGAGCCTGTGGGGAGTTTTGAGATCAGATAGCAGACACCACCACAAAATGGATGCCTTGGGGCTGGGGCCAATCACAAAAGGCTGGGCCTTTGCAAGCCAGGAACCCTCCTCCAATGGTAGCAGCTGTTTTTGGATGGGTGCTGTCAGCTAGGCCTCTAGCCAGGGCCGGACTGTTAAGTCGACTACTTAACAAAGAGTCCGAGAATGATTTCAGCAAGTGATTCAGCTTTAATGAACGCAACCAGAACAGAACAACCAGAACAACTTTAGCACTGCAGTCATGCTTCTTTTAAACTCTCCCGGGCTAATGTAGCCACGCCTTACTTTACATAACAACCAATAGGATTGTAACAATAATGTCCAATCACAGATGTTCCCTCTCAGGGAACTGGATGGTAGGTGATTGGTCGGCTCTTCCTGGGCTACCAATAGGAATTGAGTGATTAGGATCCTTGCCCAGGACGAAGCTTAACATGGAGGAATTTCAGACAGATGATATAATCCGGAAGAGGAACGGTTCCCAAATGGTTTCTGGTCTGCCATTTCATACAGAACCGTTTTAGAACCAGTTCCCTACCAGAATATGTTTGTAATTTCAGACACAAACGCTTCTGTCCCATTTAGAATACGGGGCTGAAGCATTTTACCTGTCAACCGCTTCCAAGTAGTCTTCAGTTTCCTCTCCCGGTTCCGATGCACTTTGCCCCGCCATTTTTCGCCTGCGCGGGCGATCTCCAGCTTTTATTTTTTTGAACATTCGATTGCCCGCACGGGCGAAAAATGGCAGGGGGAAAGCGGGAAAAAGCGGTGCAGTCTGAAATGGCAAACTGCTTCAGATCCAGCTCTTTACCAGAAGGGGAAAGCCATATGTGAAATGGCAGCCCTATACCGGTTTACTCCATGACGGATCAAAAACGGCTTCAAAACGGGTTAAAAAGGGTAATGTGGAATTCCTCATTGTGTTTCCATGAGTGAGTTCATACACAGTTTTCCTTGTATTGAAGAATACACCACACGGACCACCCATAGAAAAATTTAGGCACTTGCCTAGGGGCGCCACCTCATGGAAGGCACCCTGGCCTGCTGCCCCGCACCCACCAAAAGCCCCGATCCCACTCCTTGCATGCCTGGTTTGCAGGCTTGTCTTCCCCGCTGGGCGAGCGGTGAGCTCCCCCGCCGGAGTAGCACCCCCCCGCTTGGTGGCGTTGCCAGGGAGGCTGGCTCGCATCTGACTGTGAGCCCCTGCTCCGGCGCCGCTCCCTCGCCAAATGACCTTTGGGACTCCCACAGCCCACCCCAAGCCCTTCCCCAATGCGCCTGGAGCCGCCCAGCTCTAAAACTTCTCCCCGTGGATGGTCTTTCTTTCAAGCCCAGCAGTGGCGGGGGGGAGGGGGGTGAGCGCTCTGGAGGGGGTGGCCAAACTCCCCAGCTTGTGCCAAGGAGCACAGGAAAGGGCCCTGTCTGGGAGTTTTCGGCGGTATTCCTGGTTTATCTCTTTTCATGTACATTTGAACGGCTACCAATGGTATATTTGAACGGCTACTAGAGAGTTTGTCAAATGGATTCATACTGTATTTCAACGCTACTCACCTTGAAAAAGTTATACACAGAACGAGATAATATGCATGATCCGTTGTGGTTTTGTTTTGTTTTTTTGAATTTTATTTTCCGTTTTCATTTCACAACAATATATACAAATATCTATTTAGTACTTATATAATTCTTAATATAAGTTCTTCTTTCTCTTTTATCATCTACTATCTTACACTGGCATAGTCTCAGTTCTGTTTTATCTTCTTCAGGTTCGGCCAGTTATAGATTATTTCCCATCTGTTCCAAAAAAGGTCCTCTGGTTTGTTCCTTAATTTTCGACTTCCCGCGCTTAGCTATCGGAATCCTTGCTGCTGTTAATAGATAAACAATTATATGTTTGTGGTCTTTCATTGTATCCGGAATCATATTTAACAGATACGTTTCTGGTTTTAACGGGATATTAATTTTAAATATCTCTGAAAAAAATATATAATTTCCCCCCCAAAAGGCTTGTATTTTGACCCGTTGTGTTGATGGCGTTTGAATTTCTTCCAGTAAACTGAAATATTGGAAAAAAGAAATTTCTGGTCTTTGGAGACTTTTTTGGCATAATACATCATGGCTGTTTACTTCTTTCCAAACTTCCATCCCGTGACCACTCTCTTTGTTTTGCAGTCTCCAGTTGGGGGCAGGGGTTCTCCCAGTTCAGAGCCCCCCCTCCTCCTGCTTCAGGGCTATCAGGAACTGGGGGAGATTACCCCCCCACACACACATGTTGTACACACTGCTTATGGAACCAGCACTCTGCCACTGACTAAGTCAGTTTAACTTAGCAGGGGCACTTAACACTTACATGGTGCATATGTTAAGTGCCTTTGATGATTCTAATCACTGTGACTGAAACCAATCATGAACATCTATTCAGATATTCACTTTGGTTCATTGCTTAAAGGCATTCTGGGTAAAATACCAAATGCTGACAGGCAGTGACTGACTGACCTTGCTTACAGTGGCCAGTTGTAACTGTGCATGCTCCTGATGTCAGTTTGCTTGCATTAGATGAAGAACCACTGCATGATGTACTAATATTTGTTACAATTAGATACTTTTTAGAATCTCACAGAATGAAAAGAAGGCCTATTGTTTAGCTGAAGGAGGTATATTTTTGCCTGAGAAAATCCAGCCTACAGGTTGGAGCCCAATCAGAATGGAGTGACGGATGTATGACAAAGTTTGATGGAACCAATAATTATGTTTTATTTCTAAGTGTCATAGGGGGTATAAAACCCTATGTCTCCCATTGTAACTTTAGGGAGAGCTGTGGGGTCCAAAACCTTATCGGATCTGTACCTCCCTCCGTTGTTGATCAATAAAGTACAAGATCTGATTCTCCTCTACAAGACTGCCATGTGCTTTCTCAAATTGGGCTGGGGGAGCACAACCTTTGACGGAGTTTCTGTCTTACACACACACACAGGTAAGAAACCAAAAATAAACACAATGTCACCTGGAAGTGATGTAGGCACGTCAGTGACATTAGGGGGCAACACTCTGGTTTGGGCAAAACTCTGTGGTAAGAAGCTAATTCTACCATAGAGGTTTTGCCCACAAACCAGAGCGTCACCCCCAACGTGCCTTTATCACTTCCAAGTGACGTAGGCACGTCCGCCCTGACATCCTTGACGTGCCTACGGTGTTGTGTTTATTTCTGGCTTCTTCCCTCTCCTTTCCCTGTAAGTGCACCCCTACCCCCCACCTGCTCATCCGATGGACCTGGCAGCCCTATTCCTGCCCTCAGCCCCAATCACTGCCCTTGAGAAATGTTGGTGCAGGAGAAAAAAACAATGGCCAGAAAAATGGGCCCCGTAGTGACACTCTAGGAATCCCCCCTTGACTTTATGACCTTTACCACAGAGATGAGGCAAAATCCCTAGAGTGCTGCCTGGAAGTGATGTCGCTTAGTCCCCAAACTTCACCTTCCCCAGGCACCACCCTCAAAATCCTCCGGCATTTGCCAAGGTAGTGCTGGCAAACCTATGCCCCAGTGAGATGGGGGAAAGCTAGGATTGTCTCTTTGCTTTGGGGAAGAAAGCCACAAGCATCAGGAAACATATCAGCAAGCTGCATGATGCCCGTGGATGTTGGGGATTACTGAGCTAGGTGGGCATCAGAAGAGCTCCGCTGGATCAGAGGGTTCATCTAGTCCAGAACTCCGTTTCAGATCATGGCTAGTGGAAGTTCATAGAGGGTGCAAGGCATGGTGTGATAGAGAAGAGAAAATTAAGCATGATAAGGTTCAGATCAAGATGGGTAGCTGTCAGGCCCATAGCCAGGAATTATTAAGTTGGAGGGGCATTTAAATTTCTTGGGGGGCACTGGTTAATTTGGTGTAGTGGTTAAGTGCGTAGACTCTAATCTGGGAGAACTGGGTTTGATTCCCCACTCCTCCACTTGCAGCTGCTGGATGACCTTGGGCAAGCCACAGTTCTGGCACAGCTGTTTTTGAAAAAAAAGAGTAGTTTCCTTCAGAGCTCTCTCAGCCCCACCTACCTCACAGGGTGTCTGTTGTGGGGAGGGGAAGGGAAAGGAGTTTGTAAGCCGCTCTGAGACTCCTTTTGGGTAGTGAAGGGTGGGGTATAAATCCAATCTCTTCTTCTTATTATTATTTAATTTCAGGTAATTAACTTGCTCGCTTGCTCTGCTGGCCGGCCGGCAAGAGGTGAGCGAAAGACACGTAGGCAAGATGAACAGTGTGGGACTATAGGTGGGGTTGCTTTGCCTGCTGAGGACTCCATAAGGATACAGAGAGCTTGCTGCTGCCCATGATGGCGGGGGGGGGAGGGTGGTGCGAGACTTGCCACGACGAGGACTCAGTAAACAGAGTGTTGCAGGGGGGAGAAAGGGTGGTGCGAAGCTTGCTGCAGCCCCTGGCAGCGGCAGCAGTAGTGAGGAGTCCATAAGGATATCGAGAGCTGTCGAGTGAGAAAGGGTGGTCGGGGTGGTAAGTTTGGGGGCCCTGGCAGAAAGTTGGGGGCCGGGCCCCAAAATGCCCCACTGTAGCTATGGGCCTGGTAGCCGTGTTAGCCTGTCTGTAGCAGCAGAAAAGAGCAGGGAGTTCAGAGGAATATTATGTGTTTGCGAAAGAAGAGGCAAGTCAGGAGAGACATTAGGAGAAATAATGGCTTGGCTGTGACTTGATGGACAGCAAGAAAGAGGCAGCTGCTATTGGACGGCAGAAGATGACCAGATGAAAGATGGATAAGGGTAAAAATGGGGGAGCCACCAAGAGGCATTATGCAGAGTGGAGAAAATGGTGGAAATCTAGGCTTGGTTCATGGGGAGAGTTTGTTCTTGTGTTCCTATGTCTTTGTTGTTCAGTCACACAGTCGAGCCCGACTCTCCGCGACCCCATGGACCAGATCACGCCAGGCCTTCCTGTCTTCCGCCATCCTCTGAAGTTTGTTCAACTTCATGTTCGTTGCATCTATGACACTGTCTAACCATCTCATCCTTTGCCGTCCCCGTCTTCTTTGACCTTCAATCTTTCCCAGCATCAGGGTCTTCTCCAGTGAGTGCTCCCTTCTCATTGGGTGGCCAAAGTATTTGAGCTTCAGTTTCATTATCTGGCCTTCCAGGGAACAGTCAGGGTTGATTTCTTTTAGGATTGACTGATTTGATCTTCTTGCAGTCCAAGGGACTCTCAAGAGTCTTCTCCAGCACCATAGTTCAAAAGAATCTATTCTTCGGCGCTCGGCCTTCCTTCTAGTCCAACTCTCGCAGCCATACATGACTACTGGGAATACCATTGGTTTGACCATGTGGACTTTTGTTGGCAGGGTGATGTCTCTGCTTTTTATCATGCCGTTTTGGGTACGCCATCGCTTCCTTCCCAAGGAGCAGGCGTCTTTTAATTTCATGGCTGCTGTCACAGTCTGCGGTGATCTGGGATCCTATGTCTTACAGGCCCCTAAAGATGTTGAAAAGGGTCCTAGCCCCTGATAGAGGGGGGAAAGGAGGAAGAGATGAGCAGATGCAGAATTATAAAGCCACAGAAGAAGAAGAAGAAGAAGAAGAAGAAGAAGAAGAAGAAGAAGAAGAGGAGGAAGAGGAGGAGGAGAAGATTGGATTTATACCCCGCCCTTCACTACCCAAAGGAGTCTCAGAGCAGTTTACAGTCTCCTTCCCCTTCCCCTCCCCACAACAGACACCCTGTGAGGTAGGTGGGGCTGAGAGAGCTCTGACAGAAACTGCTCTTTTTCAAGAACAGCTCTTATCAGAACTATGGCTTGCCCAAGGTCATCCAGCAGGTGCAAGTGGAGGAGTGGGGAATCAAACCCGGTTCTCCCAGATTAGGATTTTACCACTACGCCAAATAATCACTTTGAATGCCCCTGCAGTTAACAAGAGACTGACATTATATCGACTTCAGTTCAAAGCAGGAGCCAGAGTGTTCTACAAGCAACTGCGGTGGGGAAGCAGTTCTGAAGAAGAGCTCTAACGGTGCTCGGATGTGCTCTATAAATGAGCAAGACTTGCACAATTACGTATGGTCCGTTGGTTGCAATTTTTTTTGGCATTATTAGTAAAGTTTGCAACATACAGACATGCATGCATAGAACAGTGCTTAAATACCTTTGTCATTCCATTGGTCAAGGACCTGACAAGGACCGTCTGAGTCCCAGCCCTACTATTTCTTGGAAGTGGATGTGATCCTTAAGGCCGTAATGGTTCCGCAACCTGAAATCCTGTAGTTGGGAAACTTCATGATAAGGCATAAGAGATGGGAGAGTGGAGGAAAAATGGTCAGTGTACATTAGGCAAATATAATAAGTCTTGCTCCGGGCAAGGCTGGCAGGTAAACACTGAGGCTATTCAGCCGTGGCTTGCCAAAGCGACAGAAATTCTGAGTACAGCATCTCCTTGTCTCTTGTAAAATCAGCTCATTTTATTAAGATGTTGCCAGGCATAAACGTATTTATGGGGCTAGCCCAAGACACCGAATAATAATAAATTGTTCTACTCAATAGGTTGGTATTCTTCCACCGTAGAGCTCCCTGATTACTGCTCATATTGACGGTTCCTTGCAATACGTGTGCCTTAATGCCCTACCATCTAGAGTTTTGCAAGGAACTGCAGACTGGAAGGTCGGTAGTTCGGAAGTTCGAGACCCTAGTGCTGCATGATGGAGTGAGCTCCCGTCTCTGGACCCAGCTCCTGCCAACCTAGCAGTTTGAAAGCAAGGAATTGCGAGTAGATAAATAGGTACCACTTCGGTGGGAAGGTAACAGCGTTCCGTTCGCCTCGGTGTTTAGTCATGCCGGCCACATGACCGCGGAAACGTCTTCAGACAGCGCTGGCTCTTCGGCTTGGAAACAAAGATGAGCACTGCCCCCTAGAGTCGGATTCGACTAGCTTTCGAGCAAGGGAAGCCTTTACCTTTACTTTACTCTAACAGAGCATGCGACTGTGGTGCAGGTAGCATAGACACCCTGTATCACATGACTGTTGAATGCATTCATTTTCCTGAGCCTAGAAATCTTTTAATTCTTCCTTTGCTCCAAAATAGAGCTCATATGAAGACATTACCTCTTTTATTACAGGATGAGAGCAGACCTATCACTCTTTTCGCTGCAAAATTTTATGCTTCCGTGAAAGATTTTCGCAGCCGTCCACATGGGGTCTAGCCTTTTCTGCATTTTTGTAATCTGCTTAAAACAAATAAGTTAAGAGGCAGTTTGAGGTAGAGAGAGATAATAATAGATATTCCAGGGAGATGTTAACACATCCAGGTATGCAGTTCTGAAGTCTAGGGGAATTTAAGTTTGTGGAAGAGAGGGGTGAGGATTTCCATTGATCCCCCCCCTTCCCACTGCAGACCTCAATTTTGCTTTGTATGCTCTTCCTGAAGGTCCGCTGTCCCCCCAAAAACAAAATTTCAGGGTGCCCGGCAAGATGCAGTAAGAAGTACGCGGTAGTGGGTGTAGACTTGGAGAGACCTGGGTCCGAATCCTCACTCAGCCTTGAAACTCGCTGGGTTAACTGTGGTCCAGTCACTTTCTCTCAGCCTAATCTACAAGGGTAAAACGAGGGACGGGATAAACCCTGGAGGAAGCGTGGCATAACAATGCAACAGGTTAGGAAGCACCCCAGACAGGGAAGGCCTAGGCGGGGTGGATTATAGACATGCCCAGGGGTCATTTCGTAGAAAAAGAGGTGCAGGAGCTCATTAGCATAACTTATTAGCATAACTGATTTGCATATGTCACACCCCCTGACCTCACTGGAAGTGTGTCAGAAGGCAACACCCACCACTCAGTCTCCACTGGACTGTTTTGGTTTGTTAGCTATTGGGGGAAGGGGAGTGTGCAGATCTGCCCTCACAGAGGAGGGAGAGCTTGTACCTGAAGGAGGGCCAGGGAGGGGTTCTGCAACTTACCTGGCTGCTTCTTGCTCCTTGTGGCACAACTGAGGGCTGCTGGGAGCAGGGGGCGGGGCTTGTTGCATGTGCCTGCCCCCTGGGCTCCTTACTGCTGGAGCTCCGCTCCTGTGCGCTCCCGCAGGAAATGACCCCTGGCCAGTGTTCCCTCTAAGCTGAGTTAGTGTGAGCTAGCTCACAGTTTTTTAGCCTCCAGCTCACACATTTCTGTCTCAGCTCAGGAAGGAGGGCTCCAGAGCAAACTAATTTATGCAGCAGCCAAATCACCTGCTCACAACTTTAACATCGGTAGCTCACAAAATAGAATTTTTGCTCACAAGACTCCACAGCTTAGAGGGAACATTGCCCCTGGCCATGCCAATCCAGAAAGAAATAATGGCTGCTGGTAGATGAGGCCATGTTGGAGCTTGAAGTGTGCAGTGCCTTCATGTGGCGCCACACAGCGGCTTCTCAGAAGTCTGGTTCAAATGAGGGTCCATGGCTCAGCGGCTCAGCATCTGCCTGGCACACATAAGGTCCTTGGTTCAAACCTCAGCATCTCCAGTTAAAACAGGAGGGAGGGGGGCAGGGGCTGTGGAAAAGGGTGTTGTGCCACGCTGTGATGTCACTTCCCAGGAGACAACAGAGATCAGGGAAATTCCTAGAGCATCATGCAATAGAGCATTCCTAGAGCACTGCACAATGCTGTTCTACTCCCCCAGCTGGGCTTTTCTGCATAGTTCTCCCATCAGTTCTGGCTCCATATTGCTTCAGTTTATTCCCTCCTTACCCCAAGCATTTCTGTGACTTTGGCTTTCAGTTCGGTTTATTTGTTGTTGTTTTTTAACTGTTTTTTCCCTGGTTCTTTTGAGAACGCTTTTAATGTTCCCTCTAAGCTGTGGAATCTTGTGAGCAAAAATTCTACTTTGTGAGCTACTAGCATTAAAGTTGTGAGCGAATGATTTGGCTACTGCTTAACCTAGTTTGCTCTGGAGCCATTCTTCCTGAGCCGAGACAAAAATGTGTGAGCTGGAGGCTAAAAAAATGTGAGCTAGCTCACACTAACTCAGCTTAGAGGGAACACTGCTTTTAACCCAATCTTGTTCCGGAAGCTGATTCCGAGCCCCCTTTTTCCTTGTGCAAAACATTTCTATTGGTTGAAAAGGATTAAGCTGATTTTTTTTAAAAATCACCTTCCCCCCTGTGCATAATGTTTCTGTTGGTTTAAAGGGATTTAAGGTAGATGATGCCGAGGAAGACCTCTGCCAGAGACTCCGGAGAGCTGCTACCAGTCAGAGTAGACAAGACCAACCTTGAACCACGCAAGGTGGTTCAGACTCAGTAGACAGCAGCTTCATGTGTCCTGGCAGACTAGGATTTTCCTGGGTCGAGATGTTGTACGATGATGTCATTCCTTTGCAACAGTTTGGTGTAGTGGTTAAGTGCGCGGACTCTAATCTGGGAGAACCAGGTTTGATTCCCCACTCCTCCACTTGCCCCTGGCTGGATGATTTTGGGCAAGCCACAGTTCTGGCACAGCTGTCCTTGAAAAAGAGCAGTTTGTGTCAGAGCTCTCTCAGCCCCACCGACCTCACAGGGTGTCTGTTGTGGGGAGGGGAAGGGAAAGGAGACTGTAAGCCACTCTGAGACTCCTTTGGGTAGTGAAGGGCTTCTTTTTCTTCTTTTGTGGCTTCATAATTCTGCACACAGCCATGGGGCCCCGGGAGAAGCCAAGGGAAGGCCTGGGGTGTGGCTTAGTATGCTAATGCGCTGCACTGTCAGGGGTGTGGCCTAATAGGCCAATGAATTTCTGCCATTGGGTGTGGCCTATTATGCTAATGGGTTCCTGCTGGGCTTCTTCTACAAAGAAAGCCCTGACCTTAAAGACTTTCGTAAGTCATCGTTCACTTCTTCAGATACCTGAAGAAGTGAGCAGCTCATGAAAGCTCCTACCCTGCCACAAATGTTGTTGGTCTTAGAGGTGCTCCTGGACTCTTGCTCTTTCCTGCTGCTACAGACGGACTAGCACGGCTTCCCATCTTGATCTATCTTGATAAACATAATAGAAGATACCCTGAATTTGTTGACTGGAGATTTGTACTTCTCATCCTCAGAATGAAGAACTCTGCAATCCCCATATAGTGTGAAATGGAGTGCTGATGTGACATTATTTTCGCCATTTTTTTTACTCCCCCCCCCCCCCCCCGATATTTGATAGGAGGCTACTATCTTTTGAGTTTGTTCTGCTGGCTCGAAAGTGAAGAAAACAACATTTTTTGTATCGGCTAATGATCTGGAAGAATCTTGATGAGTCCATGAATACAGACACATTGACCTGAAGTGCTCGAAGGTGAGGATGCTTCGGGACGAAGCTAAAGCTCATTTCCTAGCCCTGATTGGTTTGAAATATTGCTTATTACTGTGTAAGATGGGAGAGTGGGATTTTTTGGTGAAACAGCCCTCATTTGCCAGTAGATGGTGCTGGAGGAACGTGGAAAAACTGGAACTGCCTTCTTAATGGTGGCCATAGAACGTTAACTTCTGACACGTCTTGGGAAAAGAGCCGGGAAAATAAAACAGAGGAAGGGAGCGAATCTGCAAACATACGTTCTCCAGGTGGACAAACCCGGAAGACATCTCATGATGTGAAATGTTTTAATACAGCTTCAAAATTTCCTTTATGCCTCCACTGGAAGCCCCGCCAATCTTAATATCCACATATTATAAGTTTTAACAGAAGGAGGGGTCTGTTAGATCAGGCCCAAAATCCACTTAATCCATCATCTTGTGTCCAGCAATGGTCAACTGAATGCTTTTAGGGATACTGCAGGCAGCCAGTACCTTCCCCACCCTTAATATGCAGTAATTGATATTCGGTGGCATGCTGCCTCTGAACATGGAGGTTCCGCTTAGCCCTTGTAGCTAAGAGCCAGGGCTATTTTTGGGCAGGAACGCACAGGAACGGAGTTCCGGCTGGCCTCCAAGTTGGCCACGCCCAGCAGGAACTCATTAGCATAATAGGCCACACCCAATAGCAGAAACTCTTTAGGATTGGCTACTTTAGGGGTGTGTGGCCTAACATGCAAAGGAGCTCCTTCTACAAAAAAGGCCCTGGGTTTGGACAACAAACAAGGTAAACAGAATAAGAAGCAAAAGGTGGGTGTGGCTGGATGACCACACTTCTGTTAAAATGGGGGTGCGGCCTAATGTGCTAATGAGCTGTGCTGTCAGGAGTGTGGCCCAATATGCTAATGAGTTCCTGCTGTTGGGTGTGGCCTATTATGCTAATGAGTTCCTGCTGGTCTTTTTCTACAAAAAGAGCCCTGCATCAGGAGACTGAAGAATTTGAATATTCTGCTTGGAAAATCCTCTTAGCTAGAGGTCATCGCTGCTGCTTCTGGCTGTGAATCCCATAATTTATTTATTTATTAATTTCTACCCTTCTTTTTTTTTTTAGTGTGTGTGGAGGGTAGTGTGACCCCCAAAGTGGTGAACAATAAAATAAAAGCCATTAAAACAACCCATAAAGCACAGCAAGGCTACTCACCAATTCCATAACAAAATCAGAACCATATCATATCGACATCTTTAAAAAAGGTCTTAAAAACATGAGAATGCAGAACAACCATCAGAGGGACACTTGCTCAAATGCTGTCAGATGCCCACGGGACAAGGGTAGTGTCAGCTATCTAGAAGCCGAGAAGGATGGGACTTATTCAACGTCCATATGCAAGATGTTCCGAAGTCTAGAAGCCATCACAGAGAATGCCTGGTCCCGTATACCTCTCGGTCCCACATCTTATGGTGGGGGAGAACATGGGGCCTAAGGTCCTTAGGTGTGGACACCTTGTTTTCAAAGAAGATGGCCCTTGAAATGCCATGGTTCCAAGTGGTTTAGGGCCTGAAAGATCAAACCAGCAATCTAGAATTAGGCCTGGAAATCAACCGTTGGACAGCCAGTGTAGACAAAACCACCATAGGGCAAACTAATGGTCTCCTCTGTTAGTAATCTGGCAGGAACATTCTGGAACCTGCTTTAGTCTCTGAGCACTTTCCAAGAGCTGCCCAGATCGAATTGTACACAGTGGCCCCATATGGAGGTCAACACAGCAGTCATAACTATGGCCAAGCCCTGCCCCTCCAGATGTGGTTAATAAAGTTTCTTACCAGTTTTAACTCCTTGCCACTATGTCCATATGGTCACCCGGGAGTAAAGCCGGATCCTGGAACACACCTGCATTATATGAAGAAATTCTTTCTCTCTTGAATTGATCATCGTTACATTTCATTGGGTAGACTTGATTTCTAGTTGTTAGAGAAGAGGAAGAAATAAAGGTAAAGGTTTCCCTTGCTTGAAAGCCAGTCAAATCTGACTCTAGGGTGTGGCGCTCATCTCTGTTTCCAAGCTGAAGAGCCAGCGCTGTCTGAAGATGTTTCCATGGTCATGTGGCTGGCATGACTAGACGCCGAGGCGCATGGAATGCTGTTACCTTCTCACCAAAGTGGTACCTATTTATCTTCTTGCAATTTCTTGCTTTCGAACTGCTAGGTTGGCAGGAGCTGGGGCCAGAGATGGGAGCTCACTCCGTCATGCGGCACTCGGGTCTTGAACTGTTGAACTACCGACCTTCCACAGCCTGCACTTCAGCGTCTTAACCACTGAGCCACTGCAGCCCCTCAAGGAAGAAATAGTCCTCTTTATTTACTACCATTTATGTCTTCCGTTAAGATAATTGTATAAGTCTTTGCCCCACCCTTGCCAAATAAATACTTTTTTTGGTTCCCAAAATTTTCAGCTGTCTTCCTAAATGTTTTGCAAACAATTTCGCTCCGCTCAAGATGGAAAAGCATTCGTGGGGCTGTAAAAACACAGGTCTCTTTTGTGTACATAAGCTAGAGGTTCCAAAGCCTAGAAGCCATCACAGAGAATGCCCGGTCCCATGTACCTCTCAGCCACACATGTTACGGTGGGGGAGAACATGGAGCATGTGCTCAGTCCTGTGGTGGAAAGTGCCATCAAGCTGCAGATGACTTATGGTGAACCTGTAGGATTTTCATGGCAAGAGACGAACAGAGGTGTCTTTGACATTGCCTGCCTCTCCGTAGCAACCCCAGACTTCCTTGGTGGTCTCCCATCCAAGTACTAACCAGGACCGACCCTTCTTAACTTCTGAGACGTGATGAGATTGGGCTAGACTGGGCCATTCAGGTATATCTTGTCCCTCGGCTCCGCTAGTGGCCATGCTTTCTTCCGGCACAAGGAGGTTTCCTCCATCATAAGGTTGCCAGGTTCCCGCTGTCGGCAGGAGACCCTCTCCCACACTCTCATAGCACTTCCTGCCGCTGGGTGGTAGGTGAAAAACAGGTGCGGAAATGGGGGCCAACTTGTGTTGCCGGTGATGAGATGACATCACTTCCAGTGCAAATAAAAGCGCAAGTGTGTTTTTGGCAGATCCGCTTACCATTTTCGACTGTGTCAATCGGCCATGAGCCAGTCACCAGCTTGGTCCAGTTCTCCACTGAACTTGAACACCTGTGAAACAGGTTTGCGTCGAGTTTTGGCAAAATCTCACATGTGCAAAAATGCCGCCAATTCAAACAGATCAACAGCCATTAATGTATGTAAGGACTATGGAGATGAACACCAAATAGTAGATATTTTACAAAATCAGCATTTTGTAATGACTGATGTATATGATTTAAGACAGATGCAACTGTCTATTTAAACAATTGCCAGTGAAGTGGAGTTGCTGCTAGGGCTCAGGGAGTAGAACTCCACTGGGCAGTATGAGAACACCCATATGAAAAAACTGTTTGCTCTGTACTGTACTGTTAGCTAGAGGCAGTGCTCTTTTTGTAGCAGGAGCTCTTTTGCATATTAGGCCACACACCCCTAGTGTAGCCAATCATCCAAGAGCTTACAGAGCTCTTCTTACTGGGGCTACTGTAAGCTCTTGGAGGATTGGCTACATCGGGGGTGGTGGTGGCCTAATATGCAAAGGAGCTCCTGCTACAAAAAGAGCCCTGGGAGGGATGGTGAAGCAACTTGCTGAACAACAATGAACAGTTTGATGAACAAGCTGTTGAAAAATTGGCTCCACTTGTGACTGGCGAACAGGATGCAAACCGAACCAGAGGGTTTTTGAGCACTCCTAATATGAGGCAATCATCAATGAGTAGAGTATTTCAGAGCTTGGACAAACCAGTCACCATGCCATCTCCCTGTATCTTTGAGTGCCCAAATTCAACTGCATCTGTACCATTACGAGTGTCTTGTGGTCCACACATGAGCAAAGGATGATATTCAACTCCATCACCAGCTGTTTTCCACACATCGGACTGGCATTACAGGTAAAATTTTAGGCCAGGCTATTTTATTCAATCAATCAATTTATTTCAGCTTATATGACCAAAGGTCTTGAGCATTTTTTAAAAAAGGGTTACAAATATACATCCATCAAGTAATAATACTTTAAAATGACTATGATTTTACAAGCTTCAAAATCAGTTATAAGAACTCAGGTTTAAAATGTTAGAAAGTAAAATAAGTGAGTAAAAAGTTAAAATTCAGCATTAAAATCTAAGATATTTAGGTCAGAAGTTTAACAGTTCTGATTCCAGGTAACAAGATGAAACTCCTCCAATGTAGCACAGATTTATTTATTTATACTTTGGATTTCTGAATCACCCAGTCCCTGAATACACATGGCCCTCGGTGATTTACATCACTAAAAACAGGAGTCATTTCCTGCAGGAGCGCACAGGAATGGAGGTCCGGCAGTAAAGAGCCCAGGGGGCAGGCACATGCAACAAGCCCCACCCTCTGCTCCCAGCAGCCCTCAGTCAGAGCAAGAAGCAGCCAGGGAAGTTTCAGAGCCCCCCCCGGCCCAAAACAGTCCAGTGGCACCTTTAAGATCAAGTTTTATTCAGATACAAGCTCTCCCTTCTCTCTGAAGACAGATCTGCACATTTCCCCCCATCCAACAGCTAGCAATCCAAAACAGTCCAGTGGAGCCTGAGCGGTGCGTGTTGCCTTCTGACACACTTCCGGTGATGTCAGGGGGCGTGGCATATGCAAATAAGTTATGCTAATGAGCTATGCTAATGAGCTCCTGCACCTCTTTTTCTATGAAATGACCTCTGAGTAAAAAAATTACATAAATATATCGTAATCACTAGTTAAAATACAATAAATATAATATTACAAACTCCAAATTAATTCCCAGATGGTGTTAATAGTCTACTATTGACCAGTTTGGGACTTCACTGCCACCTCGCGAGCAGCAGAGGAAGAGGGAGTGAGAGAGGGGGGGAGAGAAAGAGGAAGGTTCCAGCGATGTTATTGCCCCTCGCTGCCCTCAACCAAACACCTGGCGGAAGATCTCTGCCTTGCAGGCCCTGTGGAATTGCATTAAGTCCCGCAGGGCCCTGATGTTGCTTGGCAGAGCGTTCCACCAGGCCCTGGCTCTGGTCGAGGACAGCCAGATGTCTTTAGGGCCAGGGATCTCCAGCAGATTGTTTTCAGCACAGTGTAATCCTCTTCGGGGAACATACCAGAGTTATTTACGTTTCAATGAGATTATAATTGCCAGATATTTCGCAACTGAAACAGTAATTTCAGGGTCAGTGTCTCGGCCTTTTGGCTAAGATAAGTGCAGTGTGTGGCTATTTTATTCCTAGCCAGTTCATCAGGCACAGAGTACAGTCTCCCCCCCCACCCAGGGAAACCTGTCTCTTCTAGGAAAGCATTTTTGTTTTGTTTTGTATCTCTTTGATATCTTAAACCAGGGGTCGTTTTGTAGAAAAAGAGTTAGGGGAACTCATTAGCATAACTCATTAGCATATGCCACACCCCCTGACATCATAAGGCCCGGTGGTGGACCTGCAAGCCCGGCGGGAGTGCGAGGAAGCCCCGCCAAGGCCCTCCCTGGCCCCAGGCAGGCAGGGGTGGGGAGAGGCGGTGAGGAAGCAAATTACCCTCCCTCTTCTCCTGTTTCCTCCTGGCTGAATGAGGGCCGGAAGCGGGGCGGCCGGAAGCAGGGGGTGTGGCTTTGTCGTGTGCCCCACCCTCACACCTCACCCGAGGGAACTGCGATCCCCCGCGATCCCCCGCGATCCCCCCCGAAATGACCTCTGTCTTAAACAGAGATGAACACAGATGAAGCTGCCTTATACTGAATCAGACCACCCAGGTTAGTGTTCTCCAGTCAGACTGGCAGCCAGTGTTCCCTCTAAGCTGAGTTAGCGTGAGCTAGCTCACAATTTTTCAGCCCCCGGCCCACACATTTTGGTTTTAGTTCAGGAAGGAGGGCTCCAGAGCAAACTAATCTATGCAGTAGCCAAATGCCAGTAGCTCACAAAAGCAGACTTTTTGCTTACCGGACTCCACAGTTTAGAGGGAGCATTGCAGCCAGCAGCTCTCCGTAGTCCCAGGCAGAGGTCTTTTACATCACCTACTGCCTGGTCCTTTTAACTGGACCCGCTGGGGACTGACATTGCAACCTTCTGCATGCAAAGGCTCTTCCGCTAAGCCACAGCCCCTCCCCCATTTGTCTAGTCCCCAAGCATTTGCCTCCTTTCCAGTTCATGAAATCGTGAACACATGAAGCTACCTGATACTGAATCAGACTCTTGGTCCACCAAAATCAGTATCGTCTACTCAGACTGGCAGTTGCTTTCCAGCATCTCAAACAAAAGTCTTTCATGTCACCTACTACCTGATCCTATATATATTGAGATTAACTTTATAAATTTATAACAAAGATTACAATTGAAAGTAGACAAAATACAAATAGAAAACAACAAACATATTATTGTAAGCTGTAACTTTGGTTGTATCATGACATTACTATACTTATACTATACTTATACTTACTATACTTATTGTAGAGTTCCGTACAGAGCTTAAGTGATCACATTTATGAAATTTGAGAACTTCAGTATAGTGAATTGATAGAGTCCAGATAAAGAACTAAAATAGTGGAAATAATCGATAGATTAGTGAGCCATATTTCAGATCCATTTATGAAATTGAGACCACCGCGAGGATACAAACTGCTGCTGAGACAGGTAGTCTAAGATTGGATACCATTTCCCTGTGAATACCGATTGGTTTGAGTTTTGAGAGGTAAAGGACAATTTGTTAGTGACTGTGTCCATAAGATAGTGGTTCCATAATTTACAAAACCAGCTATCGTTGGTGTTTTGACATCTTTCCAAAAAGATGTGATGGTTGTTTTGGCTGCATCTAGCATGATTTCAATAGTATCTTTGTGTGGTCTATTAGCAAGTTCCAGTGGCCTCGTGTTCAAAAATAAAACCTCTGGTTCTAATGGTACTTGCATCTTTGTGACCTCCTGTATAATTTTTAATATTTCTTTCCAAAATGACTGAATTTAGATATTAATTCTCTATTTTGTGCATCTGGGTCACGAATCAGCTCTTCAACCTCAGTCAGTGGACAAGCAATTATTGAGGTAGCCTTGATTGGATTTAAAAATGCCTCAATTTAAAATAAAAAAACCCACAATATATTTAAACCTAAATTTTGTTCCATTTCAGTTTATGTAAATCGGTGGAGTAACGTGAGATTTTGGGTATCAGTGTTTTTGTGTGTTTTTTTCCAGGTTTGGATAGATCACAAGGTAGATGTTCCTGATCCCATATCAGATCTGTTAGCGTTTGGGGATATAGAATGTCATCATTTATCACCACCCAGGTAGGTTTCATCTCTATACAAAACATTTTAACTGCATTTGCCATTAAGGTTGCTCTATTGTAGAGCATCAGGTCTGGTAAGGCACACCCTCCCAAGGTTCTGGGTCTCTTTAGATTTGCAAAGCTTACTCTAGGCTTTTTTCTATTCCATAAAATCTTTTGTAAAGTTGCTTGCCAATTTTTAATTATCGATGGAGAAATAGCGATGGGGGCAGTTCTGAATAGAAATATGAACTTGGGTAGTATAAAGGACTTAATTAGGTTAAACCTTTCTGTCCAATTCAAGTTTAGCTTATTCCAGTTGCTAATTGTATCCAATATTTCAGCATGTATTGCATGATGATTTAAAGACAACAATTCAGATTGTTGTCTCGGTATTTTAAGTCCTAGATATTCTAGGTATTTAGGAACCCAGTGAAATTTAAAATTCTTTTTGATGAAGGATAGTTCATGTTGTTCAAGTTTAAAAGACATAATTTGCGATTTTGTATCATTTATTTTCAATCCTGAACCTTAACAAATTTCTCCAGTAAGCTGTTGAGAGCTGGTAGAGAATTTGTGGGCTTCATCAGATATAAAATCATATCATCAGCAAATAACAATAATTTGTATTCTTTTGAATTTATTTTAAGGCCTTTTATTTCATCACTTTTCCTAATCGCATTAGCTAAGGGTTCAACTGCGAGCGCAAACAATAAAGGTGATAGGGGGCAGCCTTGGCGAGTGCCCCGGTGCAATTCTATGTGGTCTGTGCAGGTCCAATTTATTTTGATTTTAGTTCTTGGTGATGCATAAAGCGTTTTAATTGTGTTGATGAATCTGTGACCAAATCCCATCTTATCCAAAACTGAAAATAGATAAGAGAATTCAACTGAGTTGAATGCTTTCTTGACATCAAGTGATAAAAATAAAGCAGCTTGGTTAGTTGTTTGGCAGTAATTAGTGAATGCTATAGTTTTGATTGTATTATCAGCTAAATCTCTCCCCGGGATGAACCCTACCTGGTCTGCATTTATATACTCTGAAATGAATTTATTAGTTCTTTTAGCTAGTATTGCAGTTAGTATTTTAAAATCTTGATTGAGAAAGGAGATGGGGCGGTAGGATGCTGGGTTTAATGGGTCTTTTCCTTTTTTATGAATCACTACAGTTTGGGCATCTTTCCATGAAGGAGGTAACTGACCTGTTAGGAATACTTCATTACATGCTGCTATGAGAGGGTTTGCTAATATCTTTGCAAATCTTTTATAGAAATCCGATGGATACCCATCAGGGCCTGGGAATTTCGCACTTTTAAGTGTTTTGTTTCTAAAATTTCAGTTTCTGTAAATGGTTCTTCCAGCATCAATCTGTGACATTCCTTCAGTATAGGTAGATTACCTTGTTCTTGCAAAAAGGAACCAATACGTGATTGGTTTGGTTCTGTGGAGGAGTATAACTTTTTGTAGAATTCTTCGCATTCTTTAACTATGGAGATTGTTTGATTAAGAACCTCACCTTTTTTGTTTTTAATGGCTGCTATTCTGTTGGAACTCATCTGTACTTTAACTTTATGTGCTAGGAGTTTTAAAGTTTTTGGAGATCTGAACCAGTATTTTTGTTTGGTAAAAAATAATTGTTTCCTAATTTTAGTCGTTTCTAATACCTGTAATTCCCTTCTAGCAGACAAGAGATTTTTGTAACTATTTTTACTGGTAGTTTGTTTATGTTGTTGTTCAAGTATTTAAATTTGTTCTGTTAGCTCTAATTCTCTTTTTTGCCTTTGTTTTTTTTAAGATAAGACATCTTGGAGATCAATTTCCCTCTGAGTACCGGTTTGAGAGCATCCCAACAGAAGATTGGGGAAGGCCCTTCATTTGCATTTTCCTTAATATATTGTTTTATATCCTGTTCTATTTCTTGGTAAGCTGTATGGTCAGCCAATAAAGACGTATTTAAGGACCATTGTCTATTTTTTCCTGCAATGAACTCTATCCTGCAATGATGACGAGATCAGAATAAAATCAATTCTTGTATAGATCTCGTGACAGGCTGAAAAATAGGTGTAATCCTTTACTGTCGGATTTCTTATGCGCCAGATATCAAAGAGGTCATTGGACTGAAATATGTCTCCCAGTCCTGTATATCTCTGACTCTGTTTTCTTGTTTTGGATTTAAAGTGAAATCTGTCTAATTGCTTGTCCACTAAGAGATTAAAATCTCCTCCCAGTATCAAATCCCAATCCAAAAATTCTTTCAATACCGACACTGTATCTTTTATGAAAGCTAGCTGCCCTTCGTTTGGGGCATATAATGTGGCTAATGTGACTGATTTATTTTCAAGAAGCCTCTTCACAAATGAAAATTTACCTTGTGTATCACTTTATGGAGAGGTAAATGAGAAGTTGGTAATTTTTGCTATCAGAATTGCAACCCCTCTTGATTTTGAGGTCCCCGGAGCCATATATTGTGGAAATTTGGTTTTTTAAAAACAGATTCATTGGATTTTTAAAGATGTGTTTCCTGGAGGAACACTATGTCGGGGTGATGTTTTGTTAAGTGAGACAAAACACGTTTTTTCTTAATCACGTTATTCAGACCACGTACATTGGAAGATACTATTTTTGTCTCATCAAAAGCCATTGTGTTTGTTGTATTCTTTGAGATTTAGTAAGGCTATTAACTATTGAAGATATGTAAAGTAGTTAGTAATATAAGAAGTGACTTACTGTAATTCAGGTAAAATTGGGTAATCTTTACCTACAACCTTAAAAAGCCACGTTGGGGGGGCGTGGCGTCGGAGCAAATGGCGACGGACGCTTGAACAGAAAGCTCCCGACACCTTTTCCCCTTAACAGCCTTTTAAGAGCGTCTATTTCGACTTTCAAAGACTCAGCAGGAGATGGGAAGAGCTTACAAACCAATAACCAATATAGGTTTATATTTTGAGAATATGACAATGAATAGAACCCAAAGCTGTGTAGTTAGCTATCTACACTGGTATTGATGTAATACAGGATTGAGTGCTATTACCAGTTCTAGCACTTGTATTAAAAATTAAGCAAGTTAATATAGTGCAAAAACTGCTCCATAAAGATACTTTTCCAATGTAGATACCTTCTTTTCTGTGTAGCTAATTGCTTAAAATAGTCTCAATTCTGTACTGGAGAGCTATAGAGTATTGAAATCAATAAAATTGTTAAATTGTAGGTCAAGTGTTCAATGCGAACTCTTATGTTCTTTATAGATTTGAATTATTAAAGTTAATTAATTAGGAAAATCTGATTATATAAATATAGATAAAAAAGACAGAAGAGAAAAAAAGGGAAAGGGAAAAAAATAGAAAAACTGCAATGTAAGAAAATCACCGTTGAATTAATTACTATTTTTAATGAAATATGAAAATATTTTATTAGTGTAAAGATTATTTTTAAAAAGATTATATGTTTCCCTTGCACCTGCAGCTATAAAATAAGCTACAGGAGACTGGGTGTTACAAAACCCAGTTTAAACTTAGGGTAACTCAGTATCTGAATGGAGCTAAAAACTAAGCACCACTTTGGGACCCCTCCTCCTCTACATAACAGTATTTTTCCATAAAACATGTAGTCTAACCTATTTTTTAACTTTTTTTTTTATAAAACTAACGTATTTCCAGTTATTAAAATGTATTGTAACTTCAACTTTTTAACTTTTTACCACCGGATGATGAGAGCTTTACAGTTGTTTACAAAGGTATATTCTAGTGCTATAAGCATATATTTAAAACAATAACAACAGGAGATTTATACAGCTCTTATAATGAAGCATTTTTACTTAGCTGCATTTAGTACTATAACTCAAGAGCAAACGGTAAGTAGTTCACATAAAATGGCATATGTTAAACTTAGAGTTTACATCTACTTAAGTAGCACAGAAGGGTTAAAGAGTGTCAACCGATCCTGGTTCCGATCGCACAATTTTATTTAAATCCATTGGTGGGGGGGATGCTGCTTCTAGACGTCTTTTTTGTGACTTCAGTGAGACCTCCACAGGCACTTCCAGCTTTAACATGCGATGTAGGGCTCTCCCCTCTTCCAATGAGGTGACGCGGTAGCAATTCCCTTGGTGCGAGAGTTGCAGGATAAATGGCGACACCCATTTATATCAGCGATTCGCTTCCATTAGGCTTGTTGTAATAGGTTTCAGCTCCTGCCTCTTTTCCAGCGCTTCTGGCGGCAAATCCTGGTACACCTCGATTTTTGCGCCTTTGAAGCTGAGATTACCCTTTTGTCTCGCTTTTTGTAAGATCTTGTTTTTAAAACGCATGTCTAGCACTGTCATTAAAACATCTCTAGATTGCCGATTTTTAAGCATAGTTAGAGATCCCAGCCTATAAGCCTTTGTTCTTATCGGCAAGATATCTCCCTCAATTGGAACCTCTTGCCACAACCATTTTGAGAGGAAGGTGGGAAGGTTTGTAGCGTCTCCCACCTTCTCGTCAAGCCCGCGAATCTTCAGATTGTTTTGCCTTATAGACACATCAAGCTTTAAGGCTCTCTCTGCTATGACATCCTCGCCATGATGAATGTCCTGGATCGCGCTCCGATTTATCTGCGTGTTATTCAACGCTCGTTCCGTTACGGCTCTATTTTCTGTTTGTTTTTTTTTGCATAGAGTCAATCTGCTCATATAGTGGTTTCATCATGTTTGCCATGCTTTCCAATATAGTTTTCTCCAATTTGTTTAGGGCTGAGTCGAAAACTGTTGTTGTGACAGGGGCATCCTCCTTTTCCGCCCCTGGCTCTGTCGGCGCCATTTTAGCTGGTATGTTGCGGTGCTGGCCTGTTAGGAAAGGGCTCGATGTCGAGTCTATTTTAACTTTTACCTTTAGTTTTTTAATAGCTGTGTGATGACAATCGATTCCAGTATCTTTCTCCATATACTGGTTGTTAGATTCAGTTCGGGTACGGTCAGTATGATCAGAAGAGGAGAGGGGGTCTTTAGAGTGGAAGGTTTAGGTGGCCATCTTCTTTTCCAGAGTCGCCATGCCCCCCTGATCCTTTTTTACTGGAGATGCTGGGAACTGAACCTGAAGAAGAGGCCCAATGATCAGATTCTAAGAATAGATTGGATTGATACCCCGCCCTTCACTCAGAGTCTCAGAGCAGCTTACAATTGCCTTCCCTTCCCCTCCCCACAACAGACACCCTGTGAGGTAGGTAGGGCTGAGAGAGCTCTGAGATAACTGCTCTTGGGAGAACAGCTCTGAGAGAACTTATGACTGACCCAAGGTCACCCAGCAGCTGCATGTGGAGGAGTGGGGGAATCAAACCCTGTTCTCCCAGATTGGAGACCACCACTCTTAACCACTACACCACTACACCAAATTGGCTCTCTGCCACTGAGCTGCAGCCCCTCCCCAAGTCTTCCTGTTTCCTCCAAGCAGGGGACACACAGATGAGGTTATTCCACTTTATCCTAACCACAACCCTGTGAGGCAGATTAGGCTGTGTGTTTTGGTGAACCTGGCCAGCCAGAGATTGTCATGGCTGATAAAAGAACAGACCCAGCACACATTCCACTCCCTAACCCATGACATTACTTTGGTTCTGACATGCTCAAGGCTTGTATAAATTAGCTAGCAACTGTTCGAGGTCCTTTCCGCATTTGCCGGTCATTCCGGATTTTCCCAGTGTCCGAGTTGAGGCAATTTATGTCCAGGGCAAAACAGCATCCAAATAACACTGGGCAACAGCAGGCTGAAACCGTGCTGACCACTGAAGGGAGGTAATGTGTAATGTATCCAGTCCAGGCCGCATGGCCGGCTTGGGCTCCACGCGGTCAGACACAAATGTCAAGCTTCGCTCCAAGAGACAATGGACTATGCGGATACTAGCCCGCTCCAATCAGGGGGCTGGGTTCCCAGTCGAGAGCCTATGGGACTCTCGGCCACTGTAAATAACCTATTGGGAAGTAGGGGTGTGTTTTGGGTGGCGGTTTCTCGGGGGATATAAGCTGGCCTGTGAGCCGGCCAAAGTCATCTTGTTCCTGATCGAAAAAAGTACGCTTTGCTGAAATCACTCTACGTCTGCGTACTTTTCAGATTGTAATTTGGAATGGGGAAAAAACCCAGAATAAAAAGGAGATTGAACTTGATTTTAGTGAATATTGGAGGGGGGGACACCTGGATTAAAAAGAAGGTTGAATTTGATTTTAGTGCAGAATTTCTTGGAGGACACAGCAGTGAATGGATTAAAAGGAGAGTGAAGAAAGGGCCCAGAAAACAACGAAAAAAGGGAAAACAGGATATATTTTAGCACTTAATAGAAATAATCTCTTTTGTCATGGGCTTCATTTACCCTGTTCTGATTCCGTTCTGGTGCTTTTGCCGTTGTTCTTTCAGCTTCCACTTGTTATTTCCCCTCTCTCCCTGTTGTGGTCTTCTGGTGGATGCTATGGGGCATTTTGGTGCAACTGGGTTCTGTAGACAGAGCAGCTGCCTGTGGAAGTGGAGGAGAAAGGAGAGGTTTCTCTCCCCCCAGCAGCTTTCTTTGCCCCGGAGAGACCCTTCTCTGAATCATCATTTACAATTTGCTGACCTGGGGTCCAAGCCCTGCCCCATCTCGGTGCACGGAGCACTGTCTCTTGTGCCCCCTGGCTCTGCCTGGGTATCCATTATCGATAGAGGAGTTATCACCCGGTAAAGGGCACGGTAAACTTTTGCGACAGGATGAACTTAGCTCCGTAGGCTGCACATGACAACATCTATTAAAGCGCAGACGGACTCAAAGCATGTGGGAAGGGGTGGGGGGGCGAGAGGAAAGGGGAGGCGGGCAAAGACATTGAAAAGTCATTGCCCAACACAGGGGATGATTTTGCAAGGCCACACTGTGTTGTTTCTGTGTAGCTCATGGGAATTGGGAGCGCTTCCCTGTCCCACAGCTTTTTCCGATTATCAGCACCCTCCGAGAAAAGAGGGGGTTAAAGAGGGACAGACAGATAAATTTGCAAAGAGCAAAAGAGAGGGAGAGAGGAGGGAAATTGAAAGGTCAAGGGAAGAAGAAGAAGAGGAGGAGGAGAAGAGTTGGTTTTTATACCCTGCTCTTCACTACTCAAAGGAGTCAGAGCAGTTTATAATCTCCTTCCCTTCCTCTCCCCACAACAGACACCCTGTGAGGTACATGGGGCTGAGAGAGCTCTGAGAGACCTGTGACTGACCCAAGGTCACCCAGCTGGCTGCATGTGGAGGAGGAATGAGATATCTTTCTCACTGTATAGCGCAAAAAAGAATTTGAGCCCAAACCAACTTTTAAAAAATTTAATAATCAAAAATTTCAAAAGCATTACAAAATTTCAGAGACATTCTCAAGGAAAACCAAACATAAAAAAAATTAACTAATAGAAGTTAACATTAAGTTAAAACAAAAATAACAGGAATAAAAAGTATACCCTAAATCTAAACTAGTAACAATAAAAAAAATCAAATATAACCAACTTAACCACTTTTGTTGTACCACATCTGCTAAGGAAAACCTTTTCTTTGACCTTTATGTCACTTTATCATATTTTGATGCATCTAGTGTTTATCTAGTGTAAATTGATTGAGTGCCCTGGGGGCTAAGTAACTTGTTCATTTTTGTCTTATATCTCTTGTTTGTTTGTTTTTAAAAAATAAGAAGTGAAAATACATGTTTAAAAGCTCAATTTAAAAAATATAATTGCATTCAACTTGGTACTTGCCTTATGAGTAGGATGAGCCAGTATGGAGAAGTGGTTAGAATTTCAGACTTTTTTCTCTCTTGCTGCCAACTTGCAACTGACTTATGGCGACCCTGTAGGGCAGGGGTGTCGAACTCATTTGTTATGAGGGCCGGATCTGTCTTAAATAAGACCTTCTCAGGCCGGGCCATGTGTGTCATAAATGGTAATGCCAGGTTGGTTTTTTTTTACTTAAAATAAAAATATTCTTAAAACATTAGCACTCTTCCAATATTTTATTTAACAATGTCTGATAACTGACACCTCTTGCCCTGAATTATTGCATCAAAATGTCTGTGCTGTTGCAATCTTGAGTATGCTGTTCAGGTGAGTATCTGTAAGCCGCAAACCTATGATGACACAGCAGCAGCAGAACTGGAAGAAGAAGCAGAAGACATCCCAGTTCCACTGCAGGTCTGATAGAAGCCCTCCAGGAGCCTGATCTGGCCCCCGGGCCACATGTTTGACACCCCTGCTGTAGGGTTTTGAAGGCAAGAGAAATTCAGAGGTGGTTTGCCATTGTTCTCCTTCTGTGTAGTGACCTATAACTTCTCTGGTGGTCTCCCATCCAAGTATTAACCAAGGCTAGCCTGGGCTACCTAGATCAGGGTTGAATATCAGTCTAGGATCTGGGAAACCCAAAAAACCCAAGTTCAAATCTCCATTTCTACTATGGAAGTTTGCTGGGTGACCGTACACCAATCATGCACTATCAACCTAACCTACCTCTCGCAAGGTTTTCATTAAGATAAAATGGAGGAGAGGACAGCACTGTAAGCCACTTTGGAAAGGAATGCAGGGGATAGGTCAAGTAAGTAAAGGACCATCTTTTCCCGTATGTTCTTGCCTGGGAATCAAGATCACAGGCAGAGGCCTTCTCGACTGTCCCACCAACCAAAGAAGCTCTTTTGGTGGATATACAAGAGCGGGCCTTCTTGGTAGCTGCCCCATGATCAGGGGGCAACCACCCCGAGGAAGCATGCCTGGACCCCAAATTTCTGATTTCCAGGAGGCCGCAGAAGCCAGTTTTATTTAGGAATGTGTTTTCATTCGAGCAGTTGTAGCCTGTGATTTTAAAATTTGGTTTCCTGTATTTCAGAGTGCTCTATTTTATGTAAATTTATTTACCTCGTAAGCCCCCTTGAACTCCGTAAGGAAGAAAGGCAGCTAATAAATGTTTTAAACAGGGCTTTTTTGTAGAAAAAGCCTAGCAGGAACTCATTAGCATAACAGGCCACACCCAACAGCAGACACTCATTCGCATATTAGGCCACACCCCTGACAGCACAGCTCATTGGCATATTAGGCCGCACCCCCATGTTACCAGAAGTGTGGTCATCCAGCCACACCCATCTTTTGCTTCTTATTCTGTTTACCTTGTTTGTTGTCAAAACCCAGGGCTTTTTTTGCAGCAGGAACTCCTTTGCATGTTAGGCCACACACCCCTAATGTAGCCAATCCTAATGAGTTTCTGATGTTGGGTGTGGCCTATTATGCTAATGAGTTCCTGCTGGGCGTGGCCAACTTGGGAGCCAGCCGGAACTCCGTTCCTGTGCGTTCCTGCCCAAAAATAGCCCTGGTTTTAAATGAATGAATGGGCATCGCAGGATGAAGGCTGACGTTGCCTTCTAAAAGTAATGTGCCTTCCCCAACAGATAATAAACCATTGTTAATTTGATGCAAGGGAAGCGAGAGAGGGGTGCCCAGATATCTAGTCCTGTACTTTAACACAGCTTAGGCGTGTGTGTGTGTTTGTGTATATAAAAGCATCACACATGGGAGAAGGCCTAATATAGTGGTACTATAGAAACTCTAGGGCTGCGATGGCTCAAGTGGTTAAGACACTGAACTGCAGACCAGAAGGTCGGTAGTTCAGCAGTTCGAGACCTGAGTGCCGCATGACGGAGTGAGCTGCCATCTCTGGTCCCAGCTCCTGCTAACCTAGCAGTTGGAAAGAAAGAAATTGCTAGTAGATAAATAGGTACCATTTCAATGGGAAGGTAACAGTGTTCCGTGCACCTCGGCGTCTAGTCATGCCGGCCACATGACCACAGAAACATCTTTGGACAGCGCTGGCTCTTTGGCTTGGAAACGGAGATGAGCACTGCATCCCTAGAGTCGGATTCGACTGGCTTTCGAGCAAGGGAAACCTTTACCTACCTATAGTAACTCTGGATGCAAAAAAATTCCCCAATTTCAGTCTTTGGCATGTCTAGTTAAAGGACCTCAAGTAGGAACTCTGAGCATACATATGTTTTTTTCTCCCCCCCTTTTATTTTCTCAATAAAAACGTAAAATTCCGAAAGGTAGCGAGTCTGTGACTCAATGGTAGAGCATATGCTTGGCATGCAGATGTTCCCAGGTTCAACTGCCCGCAGCACCTCTGGTGAAAAGAATGGGGTTGTAGGTAGTTGGATGGTCTTGATTGGAGACCCCGGAGAGGGGCTGCAAGTCTGAGTAGACAACACGGGCCTTACTAGACCCAAGATCTAATTCAGTAGATGGCAGTTCCATTGAGGAAGGCTTAGTGGTTGAGCATCTGCTTGACATGCAGAAGGTCCCAGGTTCAACCCCCAGCATCTCCAGTAAGAAGGACCAGGCAGTAGGTGATGGGAAAGACCTTTACCGGAGACCTTGGAGAACCACTGCCAGTCTGAGTAGACAATACTGACCTTGACTGACCAGGGTTCTGACTCTATAGAAAGCAGCTTCATTTAGGCAGCAGACATGGTTCAGTGGTGGAGCATCTGCTTGGCATGCAAGAGGTCCCAGGTTAAATCCCTGGCATCAGATCATGTAGAGGGTGGTGAGAAAGACACTAGAGAACTGCTGCCAGCTACTCTTGATCGACCGATGGTCTAACTTAGTATAAGGCACTTTGGCCGAGTTCAGACTGGCAATTTGAAGCGCTAGGGAGTCGTGGCAAAGAAGACCCGGAACAGACCGGGAACGGCTTGTTCGCGGTATTCCCGTTCACACTGCAGCAAATGAAGCGGGAGGATACCGTGGAGGAAGCACAAGGGAGCGTTTGCACTGTCAGCCCACCCCTGGCGGGCTGTTAGCAGCTGTTTCTGCACTCTGCTGCATGCGCCTATGCACATGGGCACATGGGCACCTGCCGCGGAAACAGCCAGCACCTCTTATCAACAACTGCGGTTTTCGTGTGACGCCTGAGCCAGACCTAGCTATCTACAGCAGACTTAGTTCCCCTTTAAGTTCTTAAGCCTTTAATTTGATAGTAGCTTTTGTGATTAAAAAAAAAAGGAAGCCAAAACTACAAAAAGCCACTGACCACTTCAACTGGCCTGAGCTGCTGGGAAATTGAACGAGAAATTTATTCATTTAAAAAGTGGAGGTTTATTCAAACTGAGAGCCAGTTTGGTGTAGTGGTTAAGTAAGACGACTCTAATCTGGGAGAACCGGGTTTGATTCCCCACTCCTCCACTTGCACCTGGCTGGATGAACTTGGGCAAGCCATGGTTCTGATAAGAGCTGTTCTTGAAAAAGGGCAGTTTCTGTCAGAGCTCTCTCAGCCCCGCCTCCCTCACAGGGTGTCTGTTGTGGGGAGGGGAGGGGAAAGGAGTTTGTAAGCCGCTCTGAGACACCTTTGGGTAGTGAAGGGCGGGGTATAAATCCAATCTCTTCTTCTTCTTCTTCTTCTTCTTCTTCTTCTTCATCATCATCATCATCATCATCTCATAAGGTAGCTCATTCCACCAGGCGGGGGCCGGGGCGGAAAAGGTGCAACTTCTGGAGCAGAGTCAAGGGAAGCCCCACATAGAGAGAATTACACTAATCTAATCTGGAAGTGACGGTTGCATGGATCACTGCAGCCAGATTGGTGTGTGTGTGTGTGTGTGTGAGAGAGAGAGAGAGAGAGGTATGGTGCCAACTGCCTGACCTGCCTCAGATGCAAAAAGGCAAACCTGGCAGTGGCGGTGACCTGGGTCTTTGTGGTGACTTGGGTTTAACAGTTTTCCATCCCCTGGCCTGGCAGCCATCCCAGGTGTGTGTGGGGGGAATGTATGGCCAGGTTAGAATGGCATCGGGCCCAGTTGCTGTTTAAAACCCCCTGAGGCTCTAACCGTGATTCCAGCCGATAGAGAATTTATATTGGAAGCCGTTCGCCGATTCAGTTTTTTTAAAAAATGGCTATCCCAGAATGTGCATCCCTATAAAATAATGATGGGCAGAATAAACTGTCTGTGAGAGACTCGCGGATTCCCGACCGCTTAATCAAAGAGCTGCGAGAGGAACCGGCCTAACATTTACAAAGGCAGATGTGACACAATGCATATTTGAACACCATGAGAAATAGCATCATCGAGGGACGGAGAGTGAGTTTGGTTAATAATGAATGGCAGATCCTATAAAATACCCCAAGAATAATGACATAATTATTAGGAGGCTGGGAGATTAAGATATAATTTAAAAAAACATGACAGGGGAGGGTGTAATTGGGGAGACAAAATACGCAGGAAGTTTGTAATTTACATGTCAAAATACCTTTTTCATGTTTTGATTGGATCGGACGCTGCCTTTCCACTCCATTTATCTTGCCTTCAATTAGAGGCTGCGGATATGACACCGCGCGTTCATATTCTTGACACCCGCGGCTCACCGACTCTTCCTAATTCTAACAGACAGGGAGGGGAAAAGGGAAACTCGCTTCCGCCTCTGTTGTGGACTTCTTCGTTAACCCCTAATTTGTTTCTAAATGAGGCTGTCACTGCGGTTCAAATGAATATGCGCTTAGGATTCAGGGTTGCCCGCTTCGGCGGTGCCTCACATGCTGAAGGCATTCGGGGAGGGGGTGTCTGTCTTTTTGCTTACCAATACCACGCCTCAGTGCCGGCAGGATCCGGCCACAGGCAAGACAACGCGATGATCAGATGGAATCTAGTCATAATGGGATGTTCCTGCCAGCCAGAATTCAGTTTCATTGATTTATTTAGATTAAAATTTAGAGAGGTCAAGAAACGGGGGCAGGGAAAGGTAAGTCGACACAGATTATATCCGGCCACTGCTATCAGTACGCCAAGATGTAGCCCTATCACGACAGGGCTCAAGCACCCAGAGAGAAGGTAGATAAGCCCTGAACAGTTACACTTCTATAAATACGATGACTTCGATGACTTTTAACGACGTAGCTCTGCTCATGACTGCAATGTAAATGTAATTTTTGGTAAGATAAAATAAAATAAAATAAACTTGTCTAAGTATTTCTAGTGTTTTCTGGTAATCACGCACAAGCAAAAATGTAAACCATTTGAACACCCATCTCCAGTAACACCCTTGGCTCCAATCTGCTGCTCTTGAGAAATGGAGGAGCAGGAGAAAAAAGGGTCAGGAAATGGCCTCCATTGTGATGCTCTAGGGATTTTCCTTTGTCTCTATGGTAAAGACCATAAGGATGTGGGGAAATCCCAAGAGCATTGCCTGGAAATGACATCACATCCTTCCCAAGTTCCACTCTCTAAATCTCCTGGCATTTTCAAAGGCACTGCTGGCAACCCTAATAACACCTCTAAAACCAAAACCAAAATAATACTCACTTGGTAGGCTGGAACCATCCATTAAAATAAAAGAGTCGGTCAGGCCTGGTCTGGATTCCACTCAGGATTGCTCTGTCTCCTGCTATGGTTAGGGATCTCCTGCTGGCAAACCCCACTTCATGCCACCACTCTCTTGCATGGTGGGAGAAAAATTAATTTAAAAATTGCTGCTGGTGTGAATGACGTTATGTCACTTCCTGGGAATACCTGGAAGTGACCTCACCCCACTCTAGGGATTGCTCAAAACTATGGTTTTACCCTAGAGTTTCTAGGGATTCCTAGAGCAGCATGACATCACTTCTGGCTTTCCCTAGAAGTGATGTCACATCATCACACTCTCACCTCATGCTCCTGCGCTCCGTCTCCTAGTGGGTGTCAGTCATCAGCTGGCAACCCTAATTCCAAGTCTATAAGAAGAGACTGTCCAGTTTTTTTTTAAATGATGGCATTCTTAAAAAGCAGAAAAAGGGAAACAGAGAACCTAGTCATAACCAGTGTTCCCTCTAAGCTGAGTTAGCGTGAGCTAGCTCTCAGTTTTGTAGCCTCCAGCTCACACATTTTTGTCTTAGCTCAGGAAGGAGGGCTCCAGAGCAAACCAATTGATGCAGCAGCCAAATGGCTCGCTCATAACTTTAATGCCAGCAGCTCACAAAGGAGAATTTTTGCTCACAGGACTCCACAGCTTAGAGGGCTGACATAAAGAAGACCACCTCTGCTGACACTGATCAATCTGTCCCTTATATATAAAGCCGTAGTGGCATCCAGCGTTCGATGCGCACCAACAGTGTTTGGACGGTGGAACTGCTACTTAGCGTATGTCCACCAATAAGAAGGAGAAGTCCAGGTCCCGCCCACACCACCACTGTCCGCGAAAATTCACCTCACAAGTCACCAGATGCCATTTTCATTGCAGGACAATGACGATGATGACAAGGACGACGAGGGCCCTGCCAGCCGCCACTTTCTGAATCGGTGAGTTACGGCTGCCTTGCCCCCCCGCACCCAGTAGAAGCCCAGCGACGGCGGCCGAATGCCCAGCTTGCTCCCCCAGTAGAAGCGGCGCCCCCCAGCCTCCCTCCCCAGTTCTCCCGCCGCCTGGTAAGCTGGACTGCAGGGAGAAGCTCTCCCAGGCCCCCACGCTGCATCTCCCGCCCGCCACGACAGATGGCCTGGAGAAGCTCTCAAAGGCCCCCACCCCCCCACGCCCCTTCT